>NC_070600.1:7631670-7716670 GCF_027409825.1 Scomber japonicus | reverse complement strand
TTTGTCTACGACAGATAAAAGGTCACTAACCACACTGCTGCACCTGCCATTTATGATGTGTTTCATTTTGAGGGTGAATAAAATAAAGTACCTCAAAGTCAGATTTACTAGTCCATCCTAAACTTGAGGTGACATTATCCTTTTAAACATGTCCAGTTAAATGTTTCTGGTGCTCATCTGCAACCAAACAAACACACATGTCTTACAGATGCCACAAGTTTCCTGTCTTTGTAGATCTATTGCAATTACTTTGTGAATGGAATATTTCCAATTTTGGATCATTTGTTCGCTCCTTCATGTCTTACGTGCAAATTCTCCAACGCCAGTTATATGAGCTTACCTGATTGAGAGCACATGACACACCTGGCCCATTCATTTAAGCATTTAAACAACAATGGACGCTAAATTAGCTGCATGATCATATGCGATTACTAGTTACCCTATTTAAAATATAATAAGATATGTAACTATTTTAATAACTTAATCATAGTAATGTAACTTACATCACATTTGATTACTTTTTGATTATTTTTCTAACTTTCTAACCAATGTTTTCAGCTGTTAGGGTAAGTGTACCCAATAAGCACCAAAATCTAAGTTCAGCTGTTTTTCATGGATACTGACATGTATAAGAGTTAGGGTTAGAGTTAATATATTGATTTCAAAGAAATAAAAACAGCAATATATGGGTTTTGTTTGTAACTGCAAAGAGGAAACATCCTATCACACAACCTGATAATCCAGCACATGCAGTAAGTCCCTGGCCGTCATACAACTTCCTGGTTGATACGAATGTAACCGCTGCCAACTTCCTGTCAGCTCAGGAAACATGCGCCGTCTTGACATGGAGCAAGTAGAAGCTTAAAAGTCCCGCTATCATAATCCTTTTCATTGATCCCCAAATGTATTAAGTCTTCTCGGAAGACGCAATGATTTATAAGTTAAAAACCCTTTTCATTGCACGAGTCTAAGGTTCACTCGGCTTGACTTTAGTTTTTATTACCCCTGATTTATATGTTTGTGTTGTGTTATCTGTAAATCACTCTTAAGCTTTCTGTCTAAATATAAATTGATTTAAAATTGCAGAGAGATGAAGAGCATCCCTGCAGCCAAACTGTGTTTTCTCTTGCCCCCTCCTCCTCCGCACGGCAGTCAGATATGAGCCAAAGCACAGTATGCCAGGAAGAAGATGTAATGATTTGCTTGAATCACCTTTAATGTGATATTATCATCGCAAATTAGTTGTGTACACATGCTAATGTGTTAACACAATCTAGGTCAATAACATGCATAACTCAAGACTGTTCGATGTAGGAATGTTTGAGTTAGATTTGAACAGTGGGGCGATTTCCCATCAAGTTAGTGTAAGCCAGCTACCCAGCAAGGTAAGAAGAGGGAGAGTCTTTCCAGCTGTCTGGACCACCTTAAGAAATTCAACAAGTAAATCAAATTATGTTACAAAGCTTTTTTTTAGTGCTTCTTGGAAAATGCTTTTACCTTCCTTTTGTATTCTAAGTGCAAGATGAAGATAACAGCAGGTTTTGGTTTGTTTGGTAGAACAATCCAACTGATTCCCATCCAAATCCAAATCCAAAGAAAAAGCATTCTTAAGGGCTGAGGGGACTCTATTTATTGTGAGTATGCAAATTATAATGTCTAAAGATTGACACTGATTATTGACATTAAATTGCTTAAGAGTTTGTAACATCTTCAATGGTAATCAATGAATTGCACTACTGTCATTGCTGCTGTTTTGTTACTGCCATACTTTTTCTATTATATATATATTATTTACCCTCAAAGTACAATTACTATTTGTGTTTAACAGCCCAAAGTTTAGGCAGTTGCAGTGGACATTTAAGGGAAATTTGCGTTTATTTCAACCTCACCATAAATGGGACCCTTGTGGCTCCATCATGCTAACGTTACACTCACCAGATGTAGGCCTAGATCCAGATGTAGATGCATTTAGCCATAATGGTTGCTACAGATGGCTAGTTTCTGTGTATTTGCTCAGACTCAGAAACAAGAGTTTGAAATGATTCCTATAAAAATCATGTTTATTTGGAAAGCTAAACCGTGTTCCTATGAGGTATTTCAAGAGAGAGAGAGAGGATGCTACTGTGACCCTACCTTTTAGAAACAGGCTTGAAATCAGTTTTGTAGACACCAAGCAGAATTTATAGTCTAGCCACACACTTCAACACTGAGGATATCGTAGAGAAACATGCTAGCAGAGATGTACAGGGATGCTCTGACCACTGAAGCAGAAACTGTCTTCAACTTCTTCACATTGCTGTTTTAAATGTGATTAAAGATTTAAAACCTCAGTGGTTGTCCTCTATCACACCATCCATCTATCTATCCATGCAAACATCCAGCTACAGTGCTTCTCTTCTTCACTCCCTCCTCTATTATATTCCTACATTCCTACCATTTAAACCGGCATCTAACCCTGTTCTCACTTTTCTCAAAAGCTCCTCCTTCCTTACATAATTCTTCAGATCCTTGCATCCTTATCTGTCCATCTCTTCAGTGATATCATCTCTCTTATGACACCACCATCTATGTATTCATTCATTTTTTACCTATTTTTTTGTTTGCCCTATATATTCGTCCATACAACCAGAGTCCATTCAACCAGAGTCCCCAAATTGACTGGGTCAAAGAAAGACTGGAAGAATTGACATACTGTAACGTATAGTGTTGAATTATTTGCCTGGGGCCCAGAGGCGTTGCCCTCGACCTCAACGGCTAATAGCCTAGATACAGTCTGTACATAGAGCATACAGCACTGCTCAGACACTGAAGACAAACACACCCTTCTTAGAACATCTTACAAACGATTTCACGCCTCTAAGCAGCACCCAGGGCGTACAGTATCTCATCGTGTTTGAGACGTGACGTACTGTACCGCACTACACTCACACAAAGACTGCATTCTTGCCCTGTAATTCTTTACTGTCTTATGTAACAGCAGGTCGGCCTTAGCTGTCTGTGGGCGCTGGCATCCATGACCTTTTCTTCTCGAGGGTTTTATATCGATATTATGAAAGAGACGCTTGGCACTGGCATGATGGAAAATGCATAGGAGGTACAATAGTGCACTGTCTTTTGGTGGGTAATAAAGTGGAGCTTAGCTGGCATTGTGACGGCATCCTCCACATCCGCTCTTGTTGTCTCAGGGTTCAAAATGGCTTATTAGCTTTTGGGTGAAGGTGTGTGCGTCAGCTTCAACCTTATCTAGACTGTTACTGGGTCATCTGATCTATGACCGTCACATTCATTCATGGTCATTCACTTTATCCATGGTTAGGAGAAAAAAAGGTAATGTATCATTTAGTAGTCAAGGTGGGGACAAATGATGAATAAATCAATTAATTGATAAGGTAGACAGAAGATTGATCTAGTATTTTGAAAATTGATTAATGATTTTAGTCGTTCTTGAAGCAAAGATGCCAAACAGCTTCTCAAATGTAAAGATTTGCTGCTATTTTGTGTTTTTATAAAAGTATAAATTGAACACTTTTGAGTTTTGGACTGTTGGTCCGAACAAACAAGACATTTGAAGACATCCTTTAGGGTTATGGAAAATTAAAAAAACACATTTTTCATTATTATTTGAAATTGTATGGACTTATTGATCAACAATTACCCAGTTAATAATCCTATTAATCAGCAGATTCATGATAGTGAAAACCATCATTGGTTGCAGCCCTAGGTCCAAGTTGGCAGCAGAGTTCCTGGACCAGCAAATAAGTAACAATACATTGCTCTACAATCTTTGTTAATAGAAAAAAGTCATCAAGCGAGTCCTAGAGAAATCATGTGCTTTACCCGTTCTTGAATTCAAATTCATTACTTGTGTGCTTTATATGCTTTAATTTTGAAATCTATGTTAACAAGTACATTAAGTGTAAAAACTACATTATTGTTTACTAACCTCACGTGTGCCTTGCATGTAATGTGAATTTGTGTAATCCAGAACCACTAGACAGGGTTGTCCATTTCCCCTCACTTTGTTTTCCTTTGGAATCCCTTCCTCGAACATTTAGACAACACTTTTAATGTACAAGCCCTTCTCACTGTGCCTCAATTAATGAATTATAATACCTTAGATTTTGAGATATTTGTACATTAGCATAATGGTCATAACATAGAAGACCAAGGGGCCATAGGTCCCCCACTTTACCATCCTCCCATGTTCTTTTTCAGTCATGAATCACTGTAGCCCACAAATGTCCCTATATTGCAATACCAAAGGTCAATCATTCCCAAGCCATCAAGTAAATTCAATTAGGCAAACATGAAATGGGAAGAACATTTACATTATAATCCCAAACAAAGATGACATTGTCACACATATTAAATGCCAACAGTGTACATTTCAACCAATAAAACTTCTTCAATATGGTGTGAGTCTGCTGGGCCTCTGCTAACTCCACTACCAGTCTGCTGTATCCTGTCTCTGTGGTAGGTTGATATGTAGTGAGCTCCATTAATACCTTTTATTAGTTTGTTTTTATAGGTAGGTGTGTTGTATGTACTTTGTATGTTGAGATGAGCTCTCAATTATCACAGCAAATCCTTTGTGATGATATTGGTTGGTTGTAATTTCCGAGGAGTACCGTGTTTAGCACACAACATTATCTGTGACTTTGCTAGCTTTGTAGGTAAATCCTTGTGAGGTAACTTGCTAACCAGCAGCCAGTTCAATCTATTATGTTTTTGTTCAGGTATTGTTTGTGGATTTGTGGGTTGTTATCACGCAACTGGCTGTTGGAGACCTAATTATTACCTGTTGTTACCAAGATAAATGGATTGGAGCCAAAAGTGACGCATGTGCCTCATTCGTCACTCAACACATGAGAGAATACACTGCTGCCACACACACACACACACACACACACACACACACACACACACACACACACACACACACACACACTTTTTGGCCCGTGCACTTCTGAAATGAATCAGGCGCCCCTGATTCAGTTAGAGATGGATATTAGCCACTTGAACCGAAGAAGAAACATCCTTCTTGAAGATTAAATGGACAGTATCCTTGAAATTAGCATGGTAATGCTAGTTATTAGTTGATGATCCAGGGATATTTGTTAAGGTCAAAGTTATAAGTGTTTTATTCACTTAGACAAAATTCTTCTGAAGTAAAAATAGATGAATTGACCTCAATGTTTTCTTGAATACTCACCAAAAAAGGACACTGTGTGCAAAAGAGTGTGTGTGTGTGTGTGTGTGTGTGTGTGTGTGTGTGTGTGTGTGTGTGTGTGTGTGTGTGTGTGTGTGTGTGTGTGTGTGTGTGTATTTATATATAAATGTAATAACAAGCACAGTATATAATTGGACTGGACAGGTAATTAAAAGTACTTAATAACTGTAAAATCCAAGCTAAGGAAAAGAAAATTGCACCAGACGTTTTGTGTACAATAACTTTTAAGTGTGTGTTCGTGTGTGTGTGTATGTGTGTGTGTGTGTGTGTGTTATTACCGGCAGACGGTGATATCTCCGAGCTGGGAGCTGTGCGGCACCGTGCCTTGTTTAAAATTGGACACGTTGAAGTAGGAGAGTGTGTGGTCAATGAAGCCATGCATGGTGCCGGTGTGACTGTACATGTACTGGTAGACGAGCCGAGGGATGAAGTCTGATGTGAAGGATATCACAAAGGCCTCCAGAGAGAAAGAAAGAGAGACGGAATGAGAGAGAAAGACAAACATTTTTCTGTCATCAGCATCCTTAAAAAAATACACAGTGTGATATTTAAGTTCTGACAAATATCTTTATTCCCTTTTTAGCGTGAGAGGTGTTGGGTTTCCCACTTAGAGCCTCTGGGCAGTTTAAGCCTACAGTATGTGTGTGTGTCCGCTGCCCCGTAGCCCTAGCATGAATAATAACTTCTGCTGCTTGTTTTTCTCAATCCTCTACAAATCTGTTCAGTATTAAAAGTAAACGGGATAGGATTTGGTTAGCTTGCCAAGGACAAATCCCATACAGACTTCCACAAACACATACCCGCAAGCACTTTGACCTTCATGTTTCATCATGTTTTGGAGTTTCAGACATGATTCTGGCGTTTGCTCATGCAGGTATAATCTCTGTCTAATATAAACTGTTATCAGTGTCAATAATGACAATGGATAACGTAAAGTATTTGAAGGGCACAAACACACACAGCAGACCTGATGAAAGCTGGATTATATATTGAAGTACTCCAGCAGAGAATCTCTGTGGGTCAGTTGCAAAGTAATGTCTGAGGAGTCTTTGAGGTCAATGATCTCATAATTTAGTGGAAATGGAATAACTTACAATGTAGCAAAGGCTTATTTTAAATTAATCAATTATGCAGCAAAACCTTTTTACGTAGATGCATTTTTTAGGTTTAATGTTGAAGTTTCAAAGCTGGAGTTTTATGGCAGGTGATATTAAAAAAAATACCAACGATAAAACTCTCAATGATGAAAAATTAGCAGACAAAACTTCAGCTCCCTTCTGCAATGTAATATAACTGATCCATCACACAGAAATATGTTGAAACCTGAAGGTTAAGGTTAAGGTTGTAATATTACATTACAGCATCATCATTTCACACATTGAGATTTAATCACATTTAATCTCTTCTCATTTTATGATGTCAAGTAATCCAGCAGATTTGGCCTCAAATCCGAGCACTCTAGCAGAAATAAGAAACGACTCGGAGATGATACAAGTATTTTAATCAAAAGGCTTTGCGCATATGGCTTTTTCCTGGGCACAGCGCATACCAGAGTAAACCCGGAACGAATCAAAAAAGAATTGGTACAAAAGAATCATTCATCCGTTTTTTTGGTTAGCTCTCACATTTTAAAATGTTGCGCACAGGCTAGAAGTTGACTATCAGCTCAATGAATGTCCTATTTGTTAACACTAATTACACTAATGTCTCAAAACTAAGTAGTGATGATTTATTGAACTGTTTAAGTGCTTCATTTAAGACCACATAACACACACATTATGTACTCTACCTACTGTCGTCATGCATTTATTGTGCATATATCTACCGTCATCACTTATTCAATGAGCACATGGTAAAAAGTGGGACATGTACATTAATACTTACATTTATAATGACTGAGAACTTTCCCATTCCGCTTAGTATGTTGTACCATATACCTATGGAAAGAAGAGGAAGAGAGAGAGAGAGAAAGGAGAGGGTTAATGGTGAGTTAGATTAGATTAGCCTTTAGCAGAGTGTGTATGTTGTTCATTGACATTAAAATGTGATGTTGGTACAATATCACAAACTGCCTTTTTTGTAGTTGTATCCATGTTATCATTCCCCAATATACTGTATGATTTCATTGGATCCATTTTAAGACTTGAGAGATTGAGGTGCTGATAATATCAATTCCACATGTAAGGAAAGAAAGCTTATTTTAGTGCTTTTTACATTAGCCAGAGAGTCAAAGGGTGTGTCGTCACAGGGAAGGTCAGAGGAATTTTACCATACAGGAACATGTTATCCTTCAACTCACAGCACAACCTTAAGGGATTAGTAAAGCCCCTAAAAAGCCTTATGGATATACTCAAAAATGCCTGGAGGTTAAGCTGAAATGAAGGTTGATTTTCCGCTCAAACATTAAGGATATATGTGGACTGACAGCAATAACATGACCATAGTGATCTGCTCAGGGCCTTCAATAGTGAAACCTGCCTCACTGCCTGAAACCACTGCCAACCTTTAAAGAATTTAATCAGTCTCAGTCGAGAGTTTTGGCTTCACATGTTAGCCAGTGTTCGAAATGCTGATTCACAACAAGGGATTTATGGGGGAAAAGATCCAGTACTTATGATCTATTGGACAATTGGCTGGCTGTGTCTACAAAGTAATATCAAATTTATACTTCCAAATTTGATATTTTAATACACAACCCTAGATGATGGTTATGGACATGCTATGTGACTATGTGTCTTTTTTCCTTTCTACGTGTCAGATTAGCTTACCGATGTCTTTAGCACGTATGGCGACTGGCCTGCGTAGCTCTGTAACAAACTTCTTGGCATCCAGTCTGATCTCGATGACGTTGTTCAGCAGAGCAAAGACAGGTGCGAGCGGGAACGAAGCCACGAAAAGAGAGACGAAACCAAACTGGATGACTGCAGGAGAGAGAGAATACGGTCATTAAACATGCTACAGTGAGTGAATGATTGTTGAAAATCATAGTAAGTTATCCTGCATATTCTCAAATGCCCCCCCCCCTCCCAGGGTGAACTGGAAAGTAAGAATGGAGATAGAAAACACAGTAATTTATGGGTGTATGAATCAAGGGAAGACGGGAACGCAGGTGAATATATATGAAGCCAACAATCCATCCTGTACTTTTCTTAAGAAACACAAAATATAGTATGGTTAGGTGATTGTAAAGTTTCAAAAATAAATTTAAAGATGATTACTTTTAAAATGAGGAACCTATTTTTGCTTTCCTGACAACATTTCATATCACAATTATGCTGATGACACCAACATTTACATATGAGTTGCTGGAGTCCTTAACAAAGATGAAAAAGCTGAGCACATCACTTCACTTCAATTGCTGAAATGTCCATTATTTACTTTATTATGTCTTAAGGACACAAAGATAACCCAAGTTACACTCTCCAACTGGAGGGCATGGTTTAAACAAAGAGTTCCTTAAAGTTTTTTACTGCAGTTTGCATAAAACAAAATCAGATGTTTGGGTGATTCAAGTTAACGTCAGACTAGTATCATGAGTGTAAAATACTACTGTCTGTCTGGAAGCATCACTAAATATTTTCCTTATCTCGGTTATTGGCTTGCAGTGGCATTCCCAGACAGTGCCAGTGGTAGTTACTACTACTCTGTTGCCACAGCAAAACCCTGTTAGGGTGTTTTAAACTTGTTTTCACATGAATAGCTTTTGGTGTATTTCCCTATTAGTTAACACTGTTTACAATACAATCACACTGTAATGGGTTGTCCCTGATATGTGACTGCTTTCATTCATAACACAGCCATACTGGCATTTACCCTGAAATGTTACTTGGTCTTGAGCAGGCCGGGAGTTCCAGTCCTCTGAAAAGAAGCCAATGCGGAAGTAACTTAGAGCTGCAGTCTATCAAAAGGCCACCAGGGGGCGACCGTCTCTATACAAGTCAATGGAGAATTCACCAATTTCTCACTTGATTTCTAACCTCAGTAAACATTTTCAAAATGTGTCTATGGTCTCAATCGCTAGTTTAAAGCCTACTTCAATGCAGTATGATGTTCATTTGTGATATTTTGGCCTCCCTGAGTTTATATTTGACAATAAAGCAGGTTACGTGGCTATGTTGTGATTGACAGGTTGACCAATGTCCTTGAGATCCAGCCCTCGCAACCAATCGCAGCCTCCCCGCTCCGCCGTTGGCCCTGCCCATACTTCCGTCCATGACTCCGCCTCATGCCCATATAAGTAGAATCCATGTTCTTTTTTTCCCAGCATTCACCTGAAATTTTCAAGATGGCGCTGCCTAGATTCGATACTATTGGCTTCCGAGCAGCAGTCCACAAACCAATGGGTGACGTCACGGATGTTACGTCCATTTCATATATACAGTCTATGGTCTTGAGGTGGGAAATTGATGGTACAGATTTCCCTGAACATCAATCCCTTCTCCCATTCACACATGACCCCGTGCATGAAATGTTCCTGAACTGAACTGGACAGACTGCAAGTTTGAGATGGGCTTATGATGCTATTATATGGGAAGTCAAAATTACCACATTGAGAAAAGTCTAATCAAGGGTTTTATTGATTACAGATAATGTTTTATACAAACTATACTAAACTGTAACTGTGCTACTGTTCAGGTTTCTCTTGGAAAAAATATTTCTGTAATCTCTATTATGTAGAGGTTGCTGTAAAATAACTGCTTTATTATTATACATTGCCATATCAGTCGTTTCTGCTATTTGATTTGCAAAAGAGAGGCTGATGTGAGAATGGTATAAAACCTACAACATCGAAAGCACATATTTCATCCCGTCACCAGGACGACATCAGATTGACATCTGCAAACAGCCATCTGTCTAGTCAGGAGTCACAGTGTCTGTCCAAGATTGCTCAGTGATTCGGGTGATGCCTTTTAAGGTTAAACACTCCAGTGCACTGGGAAAACTAGGACCTTTTTTTATGATTAAGCAGTGTGTAGAACTATGTGTGTTTCTACTGCATGTGAGTTTGTTATGCAAGTCAGTAACTTAGGCACACAACAGCCACAACTAATGAGTATATTTAAAGTTGATGGTAATTTATTGTACAGTACATTACAATCACAGGCAGCGGCAGTAGTGTTGCGGAAACATGCCACAACCATCCACTTAAATAGTAGCTTAATGACCAAAACACCAGGTGCCTTAAAAGACACAGGCTTGAGTTTGGAAAGCAGCCACAGCAACTTCCCTTTGGCCACAGAAAGTTCAGCTAGTACAGCAACTCAGGAACTGGTAGGAAATCAGGCTTTTATGTGAGGATACTCCAGCTAGGTGGACGCCACATGGACATTTTTCATTAAAAGATAAACCTTGTGACCAATGTGGCCACCTTGTTTTGTAGATCAAAGTCATACCCTATGTCAGGGTTTAATATTAAGAACACTTGCTTAGTTGTTGATGCATGCAAAATCCAAAATAAGTGATACATAACACTAAAACAGAGACGGATATTATTGACTGTTCTATGAGGTACAAGAGAAAAGATGGAAATCAGCTAAACAGACTGTGGCATGCATGTAGTCACCTGAGACTGATTCATCATTTTAAAACCTTACAGTCAGCAAAAGAACCCAAAATTCATCCACTCATTTATGTGTTGAAGTTGTCCTTTATAAAAGTGTCTACTAACTCTAAGGTGGCATAGACAGACCTGACCTAGGCCAGTGACTAAGGTTTAAAGATACAAGCTTTATCACATATAAACCTTTCTTTTAGGTTAATTGATGAATGGTCAAAACAACATCTACCTGCTTCCTAAGACTGCAGAAAGGAAACATGAGAAAGACGAAGGCCTGACTCTGGCTGATGCACGGCTCAGATCAGAGCAGTGCAACTTTAGCAGTGTGGGAATGTGGATTTCCAGAGAGCCGGAGACTGACGGCTTCACCTCGGGACGCCACACAGAGACAAAGAGCGGCGAGGAAGAAAATACGACAGGAGAGCGGCGAGTGCTAGAGGGCAAGCTTAGAATAACCTCGCCATCTACCTGAGCCGAGGTTGACGGGTTCGGGGACGGCCCAGACACACACCCAAATACAACACATAGTTACACACACCCAGAACTACCTATTCACACGACCTATTCAACTATGTGCTAGTGTGAGTTTGCATGTATAGCTCACACATTTCTGACATTCCTTCTTGTGCCCTTCAGTGATGTCAGTCTGGTCTTCTTTCTGTTTTCCACTCCCTCGATCCTGATTGTCCTCCCACCTCCCTCTGACCTCCCTCAATCCATATCACATAAGATATACTCATCATGTCACGGCATGATCAACAGTCAAAACCAAGACTGTTCCAATGTTCTGAACTCTTAAAGATGCTCACAGAGGTGTTGATTACGCCAAACAATACCAGCAGTATCTGTGATACATACAAACTGATACATACCAACTCAACTGCTCTTGAACTAGAAAATCTGTTGACATGTCCACTTGTCAAAACATGGATTGTTGTGTCTTTTTTCCTCCCTCTTTCAGAGATTTCCGAGTTTGTTTTGGAACCCACATTTACAAGAAGTTTTCCCACGCAGCACACATCCAATTTTGCCCACAAAACTTTGCTTGCTATATACAATTTCACCAGCATTTTCAGGGTTTTATCACTTTGACCTTAGAGCAGAATATAGTACACAATTAATCACACGCAGAGTTGTCAAGCTTGTTGGTGTCATAAGTGCTACTAAACTTTGACTCTATAGACGAGGAGGAAACACACTGATTTTTTATGATTGTACTGTATCATTTTGTATGTATTTTTCTTAAGCACATCTTTGCTTTTATTGTTGTATTCAGCAAAACCTCAATGTTAAAGAGCTTTTTCAGATGGGTTTTTAAAACATACAAGAATATACTCTACTTGAAATAATTATGGGTCTGATGTGGTTCTATGAATAACCAAATATTTTTCAGTTCTGAAGTTTATCTTCACTATCCAATAGGAACTGGAGGCTCCAAGTTGTTCCATCACATCTCTATAAGCTTCATGCTGGATCATGATTGCCTCCAAACAAGTTGTAATGTCACAATTTGAGCTCATACATCCACGTGTTGAACTGAGATTTAAGGCGAGCTCAAAGAAACTTTCACCCTTCATCAGAGGAGTCATAAATTTTGTAATGACGTCCTTGTTTTTGTCATTGGCTTTAGACATGTTCAAGGACCAGTGTGTATGATTTAGTGGCATCTAATGGGATGGATTTGTCAGAAATAGGACATAAGTATGTGTTCAGACTTTTTGGGTTTGGGGATTTCTGGACTTTTTGTGTTATGGGGTTTTTGGTTTTACTTGTTGCAGATGGGGGAGATTGAAGTGTTGTGTATTTGGGGTAATGTTTCATGTGTGTTTTATCATGGTTTTGTGTGTCAGTTTATTGGGAAAAGGATTGTTTATTGGTGTTTCGATTTTTTATTTTCCCCATTTTTCCCCTGTATCCCCAGCCTGCCTTTCCCTCCACACCTGTCCTGAATCAAACTTGTTAGCCCTCGGCTGCGTCCAGTGTCTTCCCCCAGCCAATCAGCTCCTTGCCTGTTTCTCTTTGATTCTCCAGCCTATCAGGTCCTTGCCTGTTCTCCTCCTGACCCTTTGTTCGGTTTGCTCAGTCTTCTTCAGTTTCTTTCTTTTCTGTTTGTGCTGCATTCTGTTTTGCACGTATCTACCAGCTTTGTTTTGCCTGCATGAGCCTTAATAATGAAGTCTAAGCCTTGCTCAGCCTGCCGTGCATTCGGGCCAAACCACAACAAATTGTTGTGTTTTTCATGAGTTTCGCACCCATCATAGATTCTTGGATGCTTGGAAAAGGAGGGCGAGTATATTGATTTGATTGCAATCTGCAACTTCACCACTAGATGCCACTAAATCCTACACACTGGTCCTTTAATTTTCCACTAAATGAGTGTTCTTTAATTTCCCTTTTCTGGCCTTCAGTGTTACTACTGCAGGGTTTAAAATGATATCAGAGCATAAATAACTACAGATATTATGCTTATTTTCCTGATACAGTACAGTAAACAAGTTGTCATTGCTGGTCAGAGCAGGATCTCATACAGCACACTCAGTGTAGACTGTGGGTTCAAATATTTATCAGCCTCTTGTATTTAATCCAAACAAACTGCTGTTATTGCGTCTATAAATATAACCAAACATTTACTAAGACAGAACTTTCCCATATTTAAATCAGCAAATGTGACAACTTCCATGAACAGTTCACAGTGCAGCAAAACAGATAATGACGCAAACACTGTTTACAACTTTGACCATACAACACTTCCCATGGTAGGTTATTATGACTGAACAGATGTTGCTTTGTTGTGACTGCAGTTGGTTGTAACAGTTCAAGAGGCATACGTATGACTCTCTCTCTCTGTGTGTGTGTGTGTGTGTGTGTGTGTGTGTGTGTGTGTGTGTGTTTGCGTGTGTGTGTACACCAGACATAACAATTGAACACCTGTAGGTCTTAAAAAACTTCCATATCGTACCTTTCCTCTCAGAGGCACTGATTCAGTCAACTTTTATTACTCTAGCACATACCTCCTACCTGTTTAACCCAGGAATGACCTTAACGGTGAACTGGGAACATGTTACAAGTTCTGTGAACTTGTAACATGTTTAAAAGCTAAGACTCATCTTGATTTTTGTTTGTTTTTTTGCTTGTAACTAGGCTTTCTTCCATTTTTACTGAATCCATCATGAATTTAATTCTTGTCTTATCTCTGTATGTCTGCCAGTCAGGATAATATTGATTTACAGGGTTTTCTCACTGCACTAATTGTGCCAACAGTAGTAAAAACAGACTAATGGTGCCAAGCAGGCACGCCAGGGTATATACTCACTTTCAATGAAGAATCTGATCAAATTGAGATTACACAATGCAACAAACATGTGAAAACAAGTTGTACAGGGCATTGTTACATTCTGTTAAATACTACTCAAATCCCCTCACTTTTGCAATCTATAATACACAATTTGCAGAATGTTTTGAAACCCATTTATTGTATTTTGTCAGATGGAAACTCGTCAGTTCCTCCTTGTTAGCCTTCCAACAGGGTGGCATGTTCTTCATAACCAATTATAAAACATACTCCAAACATCCAGTGACAGGCCGCTATAAGCACACTGCCAGCTGTGATCAAATTCTGACAGAAAACAAACTACAAATGTACCTTTCCATATTGCAAATGAATGACCAAGAAAAACACCCAGAACAGTGAAAACAAACAGAATCTAGGCACTCTGACTAAAACATTTGAAAGAGAGAGGACCATGGTGAATTTAACTGAAAGCCATTCAAAATAATGTGTCAGCTACTAATTACCTGCCACCTCTCGAGGGTGAATCATCTGAGATTGATTATACACGAGGGAGGAAAAACCTTTAATCTGCATCTCTGGTGTTTATGTGATGAGGACTGTGACGGACATGAGTGCCAATAAATCTCTGCATGTACAATACAGCACAACGTGTCCCTCCAACTAAACAACAACATATGTTGTTAGTCAGGGCCTTAAAATCACCATTACAAATATCATTTTTATGACCTTTTCAGTGTTTCCCTATATTCATTCTACTCTTCAGTCAAAGTGTGTCCTTTAACTGAACTGGTCTTCACGGATCCATATTACATAACACCTCAAACTGATGTGCAGGATTACCCCAGACCTGTCAACTCATGTTTGTCTCCATGTCCCACCAGTATTTTCACCTCCTCTCCTGCTGTACTCCTGCTTTGTAATACCCCCCTCCTCTACTTTCCTTTTTTAATTTTAATAGTTAAACACAGGGCTTTAGTGGAGACTAAATGCACATAAACATACCCACCCCTCAAATTCTGAAATATTGTTTACACAGTCCAACCTGACTTTTTATCAGACTTTCAATCACTTCACAACTTTCAGTGGCTCAGACCGGCTTCCTACCACAGTGATGCAGTTTCTAGGAACGCTTGTTTTTTTTCTTTTGCATCCTTGAATGAGACACTGAGGCAGCTCATACTGTTGAAATGGAGCGACCAATAAACAACCACTCACCTGTGCTACGCGGGTGTTAAAACAAACAAACGCTCTGTGCTCAAGCTTGCAGGCAGGCTGGAGCCGCTTTCATAAGACAGACGAATGAATCAGAGTTCAGAGGATGATTAGATCTCTGGAACCGAGAGAGGAAACCCTTTTCATAATGTAAAAATGATGGTCAGCTGGGGTCACAGAAAATCTCCTTTATTTTCAAAGCCCAAAGTTGACAGGTATGGAGTACTCATTTCAAAAGTATGTTGGAGCAGAAATGGCTGCTCTTGCTCCCTGGGGCTGTTTTTTCCCCCTGAGTGTCTACCTGTGTGTGTGTGTGTGTGTGTGTGTGTGTGTAGCAGACTCACTCATTTCCATGTATTCAGGTGTGAGGCCTTCGAAGGGAGCGAGGGCGTAGTCCAGGTCCCACTGCTGCGGTGGCCTCTCATCTTCCTTCTCCTGCACTGCTCTTCCTTTATCTTTCAACGCCCGCACCAACTTCTTCAACTTTCTGTCAGGATGGAGAGAGAGGATTTAGTGATTTTTTGTAAAAGAAGAAAATATTAAGTGAATGTATAATCTGAAAGTAAAGAGATTTAACCAAGATTTAAAAATACAAAATGAGTTTCTTGTCCTAAAATAACAGTCAGGATCCCAAATGAACAGTGAAACAGGTTTTTCTCACTGTAATCATTCCTCTGTTCAACTGACCATTAAAACATCCCCTCATGATGTGCTTACAGTGTAAGTGATAGGGGCTAAAGTCTGCAATCCACAGCAAACATGTATTAAAAAGTTTATTTTAAGCTTATATGAGGCTTCAGCAGTCTGATTTAGTTAAATAAAGTGGGTACCAGTATCTTCAACAGTTAGAGTCGTATTAAAAATTCCCTTTTTGTATTTACTCAGTCAGTGTTCATTTGGGCTGCTGACTTTTTTTTTTTTAAGGGCGGACTTGAAAAATGACACAACACAACACCTGTGTTTTAAAATACCATTTGGCACCTGGAGCTGGAAGACTGAATGACAAATATATTTTCTCAGCAAATAAATCACCACTGATTACTTTTGAGACACTAAACCTCAGTGTTTTAAAATGTAAATGAAGAAGCTGGATTATGTGTTCAGTAAACCTTTCCTGGAACAGGACTGCAATGAAGTTGAGTTAGCCATAATTCTAACGTCAACTTGTCATCAACTGGAGTAAATGCCACAAGCTGACTTTGAAAGATGTGTGAGTGCTTTAAAGGAAATTAACCAGCAGATTGATGCAGACGCTCAACTGACAATGGAAGCTGTGTGATGCTGACAAAACACTGCTGGGAAACAGAGACAGTGTTTGTTTCTGAAAGCCCTGATGTTAATAATTTCCATTTATGTGTGTCTCTGTGTGTGTGTGTGCATGCATACCTGCCTACGTAGTGGATGTAGGAAATACATATATGACTATATTTGAGTGTGTGTGTGTGTGTGTGTACATGCGCAGTGTGTGCAATGTGCATGTGTATTGTTGTGTATGCATGTGGCTGAGTGTGCCTTTATGCTTGCTTGTGCTCCTAAAAAGCTCTATTAAAAGTGGCTAAATGCTTCACTGCATTATCTATATTATGCGCGCACACACACACACACACACACGCACACACACACACGCACACACACACACGCACACACCCACAACACACACACAGGAATTACAGTTTGTGCAGTGAACACAAACGTTTACTGTCTTCTAAACCGACCCACAGTCGTGGTGGTATACAAACAGATGCACGCACACACGCGCACACACACACACACAGACACACAGACACATCATGCAAACTACATGCGTAAACATACTGTATGATCTCCACAGACACAGTCAATGATTAAGGGTTTTGGTCTGAAAGATGTTTCTGATTCTTACTCTATCTGTACAATCATGTACTATATATGTTTCTACCTCTCTCACTCTCATGCTCACCTGATAAGGTTATATATGTCTTCATCATTATCAGCCAAAAAAACACTCTCACACTGGCAACTAGTACAATACTACTTTTAACCAATTCAAAGATCATATCTCCTGTCATTTTTTCAGTTGTTCAGTTATAAAGTGGAGTTTTTAATATTTTACTGATTACATTTAAAGCCCTTTATGACCTGGCTCCTGGTTATATTGCTGAATTATTGCCAAGGGTGGACTTTACCTTTTAGGGCAATTTAGACAACTACCTGGGGCCCCCTAAAGGGCCCTAAACAGTGTTTAGATAATAAAACTATTGAATTATGTTACTATTCTAACTCATTGTACCCTGAAACAACTTACAATGTAAAAGGCCCCAAGAGCACTTGAAAAAACATGCAACAGTACACTTCTACTTCAGAGGAAATCATTGCACGCCTGCAGTTACACAAGATAGAACAAATACAATAAGATGCATTATTATTGATGAATCTATCCAGCATTATTATAAGAATTAAAAGCTCTTCTTTGAATTAGTGTGATATACAATTCCTTGTTTACGCACAAATTATGCTTAAGTTCAGAAGTTGCAACCTCTGAAGCCCAATTGTCAAGAGTCAATATGTCACAATGAGTCCACAAAGACCATCCTGTTCTTGTTTTTCTTTTAAGGTTTATCAGGCCATGACGTTCTTTGCCACTCACTTGTTTTGATGGTGGGAACTCAGAATGACGCTCCATTGAAATTGCTATAGACCTGAATCCTCTTTGGGAGGATGTACAATACATGTTTTGCCCACCCTTAAATCCTCGGTGGACTACATTTCCATTTATTGTGTTCTTGAAAAGAGGAAGGCCCTGAAAGGTGTTTTTTTGGGACTCAGCCAACAACGTTAATGAAACAATAAACATTATATTACATAACAGACTATGGTATTTTTACCAGATCAATTCTAAATCATTTCTTGCTCTTAGTTTTGTTTAATGGACAGGTCCATCTCTTTGTAGACAGGAGCTCAGGGTCAGGCATACCTTTTAACTGCCTTCGCTCTGCAGCTCGTGAGACTCCCCATGAAACTACATACTGGTCTGCAGTGCAAGTGTGTGGTTTTAATGGTCGCCTCCCAGGTGTTAGAGCTTTTAAGTGGATGAGTGTGAAACAGATGAGTAGATGGTATGTTCATGGTATGATGGTATGTGCTGTGGCCCGCTGAACCTCAGGACATCCTGGAGAAACCAGAGCGTTTGATGGGACTCACACAAACAGGTCAGGAAGTTAAGTAATGCTTACAGCAACAGTAACACCGCAGCCTGGAGCCAAAAGGCAATTCTGTTGTGTGACAGTTGTTATAAACAGAGTCGACCTCTGACCTTTGGGATTTGCATGTAAAAGCTGAGCTCTGACACAATACGGAATACCACTGTACAGACATGGCAGGAATGTCTTAGATCAAGAAAGGGGAGAAGGAATCTTGTAAGTGCTTGTGAGTAAGTGTGTAGGCATGGATGTTAGGTATCTGGCTCCAGGCATTAGACTAAATATCTATTTTTGAACTTATCATCTCACTCCATGATTCAAAAAATCATACTTGAGCACATACAGGAAAAGGAATGCGGTCTACTTACGGTATGCCAATCTCAAAGATGTTGTTCTGGATTAGCTGCTTCCCCAGCATGATGATGCTGAGCTGAATGCACAACTCGATGAGGCAGCCTCCTGGAGCACACTGAGGGAGATACACACTCAGTTTGTACACTTAGTTATTATCAGCTGATGTCCTATTTATTTGACAAAATGAAAGCATGCATACTAACTTCTTCCATCCGATAATCGTTGAAGACGTACACGTAACTTCCCGGTCGACCAGCAAACCTATGAAAAATACACAATAACTTATAATTAACATGGACTCACCTGCTACTGTAGCAATGTCTTTTGTTTTTTACAGCGATCGCAATGAGCAGTTGTGTTATGGCATCAAGTGTAATCGAGGTGCCATCCACTTCTAAACACACATCAATGCTGGTCTTACCGTCCCTTGAAGAAAGCCACGTAAAAGATGGGTGCATAAGCATTCATGAACTTGAGCAAGAAGGCTTTCAAGATGAGGCGCTCCTCGAAGTTGGTTTCTGTTTTAGGAATCTCTGGAAAGTAGATAAAGTGAAACTGTAAAAAAGACTGAGATGAAAAAAAACGTGTTAAATGACGTATAAAATCGAACATATGTAAAGATACTAGGTCAGGTTAATATGATTTAAAAGGATTTTTAAGTCTTCCAGACTGGTTTCCTACAGTAGGTCTGTTTAGTTCATGGTGATAACATGAGAACTGAGTCTGTTCTGATAGAGACAAGTGGTAAATGTGTCAGTCTGATTCTTGAAATGGAGTTATAACATGATCACTGTGCTGGAAGTAGGTTAAAATACTGGGACTTTTAACGTGGCATATCCTGTCTCTCCCTCACGCGCACACACACACACACACAAGCTGAGATACTCTCCTTCTCTCTCACACTTCCCCTACCCATTCTTTTCCTCTATTTTAGAGGTTTTGAATATGAATGTAAATGTGGTTGAAACCTCCTGGGATGACTGATGGGACGGCTGGAGCATGAAAACATCAAAGTTTCATTAAACTGTCCACCCGGAGGCAGAATGACTCTTTCTTTTTCTCTCACACACACTAACATTCACAGAATCAGAATCATTACATGTAAAAATGTTGATTTGCTTATTGAGATTTTCATATTTCATCACAGATAAGATTAAGAACACAAGCAACTGATTTAACCTCTGATTCCCATTAGTAACCAGTAAGAAACATTGGAGAAATATAAAGATACATTCAAAATTTTGCTTGATACTGAACTACTGTTTGATGTCTGATGTTTGAAAATCATACAATAAGGTAAAATGAGAGTGACGCTGCAACCTTTTTTTGCACAGCCAGGAAAACGAATTGCCACCTGGACATTTTTTAGCTATTATGTTAAAAAATGGTTCAACACTTTGTGAATTTATTACTATTTACTTTCTAGCAGAGATTTAGATGAAAAGATTGACACTACTAGTACATTAAGAAATGGCGCGACAGACAGACTATGGTTAGCTTAATTTAGCTTAGCACAAAAACAGAACGGAAACAGTTAGTCAGGCTCTGTCCAAAGGTCAGACCTATCAAAACCAGTCAGCTACAAGTTTTGCCTATAACACATTATATCTTGTTTGTTTAGTCAAAACAAAACAATCAACATTTGGAAATAACATAACATTGTTGGCTAGGTGTTTCTACTTAAGCTAAGCTAACAGCTGTACCTTCACATTTAACACAGGCATGAGTGGTATCAATCTTCTCATCAAACTTTCAGCTAAAAAGCCAATATATGTATTTTCCCAAAATGCATATATGTAATTGTATTTTACCAGGAAATGTTAATTAATTGCAGACAAGAAATTAGCATCAATTTTTGGTTTTCTCTGTATGTGTGGCCATTGGATTATTCCTGCCACTGTACAATAGGAGTGAAAAATGTATTTATCTACCTAGCTCAGTCAGCCACACCGCCACAGCGCCGTAGATTTCATCAAGGATCAGAATAACCACTAAGTTGATGATGACCGCGGTGGCCGTCACCGTCACCCGAACGTTGGACTTGGTCTCTGGGTCAGGGCTCATCGCCATCAGGGCCGACACGGTGATGCGGTAGATGATGACTCCAAAAACTGCTGAAAACGTCAGCCCAAACTGGGGCCAAAGCAAGAAAATGAATTAGTCATAACTCAACCGTATTTGTCTGATACTCACATTGCAGTGGCTGGAATGAATATTTCAAAGAACACATCAATGTAGGTCAGTCATGTACTTATTTATGTACATTAACTTTGTCATATACGTTTATTTTTGAATTTAAAGTGCTTTCATCCATAGATACTGAGAAAGCGTGTAATTCTAAGTAAAGCATTAACCTGATTTTTATGTACTAACCATGAAGAGAATAGAGGAAACGTTAATGAAGTATCCAGGAAGACGGTCTTTCCAGGTCAACTTCTCTATGGCAGGCTAACAGGAAAGAGAGGAGGGAACGGAGGCAGAAGGAGACAAAGTTAGCATTCACTCATACAATGGCCTATGCTTCATCAGCTTTTTGGGGAAGTCTGTGGTGCAGAACGTGGAGACGCCTACAGAGACATCTCAAAATGAAAGAAAGAAACTGTTGCATTCATAAAAACGAATCTCAGTGTCCTGATGTGAAACGCAGCGTCACGGTTCTCCTTCCTGCCCTCAAATGGTTTCTAAAGGAACATGGAGATGCCTACTGAGACATCTCAAAAGAGAAGAAAGAAGTCGTTGCATTCATAAAAACAAATCTTGGTGTTCCGATGTGAGACGCAGCATCACAGTTCCCACAGTTCCTGTCTTCCAATGGTTTGTACTGTAAAAGCTGTATGGAGAGCTGAAGTGGCCACAGTAGGCCTACAAAGGAAACATTACTACGTCTCAGCAGTCACATAAATGAGCACAACAGTCTTTTTTACTGTATGCATCCTACATTTGGAGACCACCTTGGAAAAAATGTTTTCTTTCCATAGAATTAAATACCCAGATGACCCTCCGTTGGTGTGATTTATCCCAAGAGCTGATAAACTGGTAGATTTTTGTAGCTGTTGTTGTAGTGCTGAGATGTTAAAATATCAATACATGACACAGAAAAACATTTATTGGTGGGACTTTTTGAGTAATTTGAGACCAACTTATGGACAACTTTCTGGTACACATGTTCTAATCTGAGGCTGTTTCCCTCAACTTCTTGTCTTTATGTTAAACTAAGTAAAGTGTCTGCTGGCTGTGGCTTCATATTTAGCATAAATGACAAATGTGAGAGCAATATCAGTCCTCATTTCAAAAATTGTATTTTAGTATTCCTTTAAGACTATGAACTTGCAATTAACAAATGTTCAAAGTTATTTAAAAAACTGGGGAGAGGCAAATAAAGAGTAAAAATCGTCACAAGACAAAGTTATCAAAAGAAGTTATCTGAAAGTTGGACTCAGTCATGAAAGTTCTGGATAGTCTGGTGCCAGTGTGCTAAACTGTTTGTGTGACTTGGTTCTCTGAACTCTGAACCATTGGAAGAACCTGACCCACTTGCGTCAGAAAGAAAAGCTGTTTGACTTGCCTGCCTGAGAAAAATGCTGCATCTCCATTCCCAGGTATGTGGCTCCCTTCACCCCAGCATTGGTAATTATAGGCATATACACAAATAGTTAGATGAACAAGCTGAGGCAGAAACAGATTGCAATTTCCCACACATACACACCCATGCATGCTTAGGCACAGACTGATGGACATAGGGCTTGATCACACTGTGCATTCAAAGACCTCTAATATACCCATTAGCAGGACAACAGCATCATCTAGTGAACATACTGACTCAGTGCAACCTGCAGAAAGTATAAACTTCCCTCACACACAGACTAAAACCACACATTCAATCCCAAATCAGAAATGTTGGGATGTTAAATTAAAATTAAAACTGAAAATAGCAATTTGTATTTAAACCAACATTATTCAATGTTTTACATCATGATTATTTAAAATAAACAATAAACAGTTTGACTATTGCAACATATTTAAAAAAAAAAGTTGAGACAGAAAAGCATTTACCACTTTGTAATGTTGCCATTCCTTATCTTTCTTCCTAAAGGACCTTTTGCTAATGCTGCCTTTTACCAAATAATAATTATGATCACCTGTTGACGTCACCTGTTTCAAATGACATTATTATTTAATTATTTTACCTCACATCTAGCCTTAAATTGCCCCACCCCAACTTTTTTTGTAATGTCTTGCAGACCTGAATGGTAGAAATTGAGGTATATTTACAAATGAAATAAAGTTGGCCTTACAAAACACCAATATTTTGTGTTCATACTGTCTCCAACAAAAAGTTTAAGTGAATTTAGAAATCTTTCTATTTTTTTTTAAATATTATTTTTTTTTTAGCTTTTTCCCTTTATTCATACAGTGACTGGCAAAGTGGCTGACAGGAAACAGGGGAGAGAGGGGGGAATGACCGGCAGCATAGGTCCCTGACCAGATTCAAACTAGGGACACACTCAACCACCAAGGCACTCTAAAATCTTTTTTTTATTTGCATTTTCCACACTGTCCCAACTTTCTCAGTTTTATACACTACTAGTCAAAAATATAAATGTGGGTTAGGGTTAGGGACAAGTTGCTTTATTGCAGGACAAAAAGACCTTCAAAGGGGAAGTGTGGGGACAGTCATCTAAGAGAAGGGTAGTAAATGGGTCAGGTGCTATATTTGGCTTCTAAATTCCATTGAGGAAAAGCTCTCATCTCATGACAGAGGCTCACTTTTACTATCATTATTTCTCTAAGTGGCACATATCTTCTGTTCATCCTCCTTCCTCTATCTCTTTCTTTGTTATTTTGATGATGAAAATATATGCAATAGAATAACCAAAAATATTCAGGGTATAAGTGCTATATCCTAACATGTCATTGCCTATATGTGTGTACATACTATCATTGTAATATTTAGATTTGTCTCTGACATAAAGTGCCTATATTGTTTGAATAAATAGACAATTAGTGCATACAACATTTAAACTTCATGATGTGTGATGTTTATATGAGTGCACAGTCACAAAAAGATTTACTATGTAGTGCACTACATTTACCATGCATTGTATTCAAATCAATCATATAGGGCACTCAAAAAATGAAATGATTAATGAAACCAAAAAGCAGTATCCATGACATGTACATGAGCTTTTTCTGACCCTCTCTCTCTCTCTCTCTCTCTCTCTCTCTCACACACACACACACTCACACACACTTTAATTAGCCAGTTATGCAAATATAAGCAAATGAAGCTCTAGGTTGAACAGTAGTTGAAAGTATTTCTCTGGATGGCTGCAAGCTCCACATGGTTATTTAGTTTGCCCAGGGTTTAAAGTTCTCCGTTGCTACAATGGATTTCCATCAATTTGAGTGCTAAAAGGCCATTTTTTAGATCAGTGCAGGTCCGATTAAGAATTACGAATTACTTACTAGACCATTGATTATGATATCAAGCTTCACCGATCAGCTGCTTCTGTTTACTGTTGTTGAGTGGTGATGTGTCCTAGGTTTGTGTGCTTTAAATGATACTCTACATTATGGATTAAACTGAATCACCATTTAAAAATGTCTTCTGGTCAGTCATAGACTGCCTCTGTGTCTGCTTCCTGTGATAAAATATAGAAAAACTATTTTACTTATGAAAAATATCGAATGTTCTTCAGTCTTTTTAACCAACGGTGACTACAAATAAAATGGCCCACATTTCATTTTTACATTGAATGTATATTGAATTGTCCAATTCACATGCCTCCTACTTGACCACACATGGGATTGCTGCACACATGAAATCGGACTTGTCTGATAAACTGAAAACTAATATGTTTTTAATAAATGCTGATGAGGCAACAAATGAGTACATGAACAGAATTTTCCATGTTTTTGTTTTTTATTTTGATGATGATATGAGGAAAGTGGCACAACATATGGCTTCAAGGAAAGTCAATATTGCAGATGCCTTACACACTGACCGACATTCTCTGGTTATACAACCTGTTGGCATATTGTTAGACAACTGCAGTGTGATGACAGGGAGATGGTCTGGAGACAATAAAAAGGGAAAACTCGTCTCTCCTAGACATTAGTGGAGACACTATTAATATGGTGTCTAATGCAGCCAAGGCCCTTCTGAGTCCTTGCCAAGGATATGTGGAAGAATTCTGGTCAGATGTCTATTATGACATTGAAAAATTCCCAAAATAGACAGAAGTTTTTGCAGAGCTCTAGGCTTTACTCCATTTAGAGAATAAGAGCCTGATCTGTCCCATCAGCAGCAGATTTCTTCAAATGGTAATGTATGTAGCAGAGTGTGGGAGCTTCTGGAACCACTGTGCACTACTACAGTTTCACAGCAATCAACGCAAATATAAGTAAGATGACATTTATCATTCTCTTCTTCTGACTGAGTATTGTGTGTATGATGTGACAGGGTGGGCTTGCAAGGAGAAATTAAAAACCAAGATCAGGTATAGTTTGTCTCAATGTACACAATATGTACATAAGGAGTGCAACAATTTGTCGATATTGTTGACAAAACTAATTTAATTGTCATTACGTCATATGAGGCTATGTGAAACTCCAGCAGTAACAAACAAGAGCAGCTGACCAACTCACACTGCAGCATTAAACAACAGAATTTTGTTGCGTGAGTAACTCGCGTTCATCGCATTTGGTGGGAGTGTAACTTTAGGATTACAGATCAATGGTGACTCAACCTTTCCATAGTTTTAATGTTGAAAAAATGTCATTGAATCAACATTGTATTATGGTTGATTGAAAAGCTTACATTAAATCAATATTGTCTTACTATGCTGTATGCATTTGCTGCTTCCAATAGAAAGGGTAAGATGAGGATATCTTATTACTTTTATATTACCGCTGTGACAAATAAACTAAGTGTTATGTGCTAATTTTGTTAAGAATGGGAAGACATACATTTCACACTGCAGATTTAAACAGGGTGTCCATATCAAATCTTTGTGGCGTTAGCCAATATTACTAATATATTTACTTTACTTTTTGACATCAGCAGTAACGTTAGCTAATGTTAACCTTGCTGATTTAATGTGAAGGTAAGAAAACATTTGAACATGGTGCCAGATATTTTCCCTAAAAGTGACTTCAGGAAGTTGACAAAACCATGTTGACGATGCTAGGTATGCTAACGTTAAGTATGAGTATATAATCTGTGAATCAGTGGGTTTGGTGGACTGTAACATGGACAAAAGCTTTGTAGAAAATGCCCAGAACTACATAAACTAACTTTATAATGTCTTAACAGTTAAAGCAAGGAGGTCAAAGAAAAGAAAGGTAGAGAGAGAGAAGGCTCTTTTAAATAGAGATACCAGATTACAGCAATAAAGAAGGTTGGTCATTAAGCTGCCTATATTTTTCTTTCACTGAACCAAGCAAAGCTAACATAACTTTAATGCCATCTGCCATCTATGTGTGCTCTCTGTGTCACAGATCTCACGAATATATATTCTCTTCTCAGTCTCTTTTCATTTAGTTGTAGACATGAGCCTCAGCAAATATCTATGTTGCACCAGCATTATCATCATCATTAGAGGCGAAGTCCAAATCTAATTAATTTTTTTCTCCATAATTTCAAGCAACATAATAAAGAGCTTTTCTCATCATGTTTTTTTTTTCATCACTCACACACACACATACACACACACACACACACACACACACACACACACACACACACACACACTCAGGTTGACAAGCTGAAGGGATTGCTTTATTGAAGGACAAAAAGACCTTCAAGGGGGAAGTGTGGGGATAGTCATCTAAGAGAAGGGTAGTAAATGGGTCAGGTGTTATATTTGGCTTGTAAACTCCGTTGAGGAAAGCCCTCATCTCATGACAGGTACTCACTTTTAATATTATTATTTCTCTATGTGGCACATATCTTCTGTTCATCCCCCTTCCTCTATCTATCTCTCTCATTGTTGTTTGCTTTGATGAAAATATATGCAACAAAATGTGGCCAATATTCAGGGCATGAGTGTTATATCCCAACACGACATCACCTATGTATGTGTTTGTACATACTGTGCATCACTGTAATATTTAGATTTGCCCCTAATATAAAGTTTATATCACTTGAATAAATATAATAATAATAATAATAATAATAAATCTAACACGTACCCTTGAAATATAATCTAATATATTTCATCCTCCTGAACATTTCATTGTCTTTGCTAATAAATCAAGTATGTTCAATTGTGTGTATATTCGTCTGTGTGTGTGTGTGTGTGCGTGTGTGTGTGTGCGTGCGTGTGAGAGAGAGTTCTGTGTCGCCATAGTGACGGTCACTAATCTTACCCCTGGCTTCCTGCCCAGCATGCATTACACCCACTCAACCGCCCTCCCTCTGTTTCTCTCCATTCCTCTACTTCTCCAAGTGTCTGTTTATTGTTATTTCTCTCTCTTCTTCTCTTTGTCTCTTTTGATTCTCGTTGCTTTTTCAGTTTTTTAGTTTCAAACATTTTATCAGTTTGAAAGCTGGTATGAGTTGTTGCCAAAGCAGCAGATGCTGGAATATACTGTACTGTAGTTATAACAGATGTTTTTCACTGTAGACCTTTTTACTTGTTATTGCAGAAAAGGCACAGGTGTAACTAATAACATTAATTAACAAGCTCTGTTCAGTTAAGCCAGCAAGCACAATCAGCCATTGTTATTGATTACATCTGAGTCAATTCCCTGAATGAGAAGGGTTAAAGGTTTTTTTTATAATAGTTTAAGGATACTGTAAGACTAGTATTATTCTATTTTATATATTCATTCCTGAAAATGAATATATAAAATAGTGTGTCTCAAATCACATACTTCTGTGTAGTATACTGTGTACACTCTGCACTTACTTGGGTAGAGCACAAATTTCAACAGGTTAGCGGCTGTTGTGCACTTACCGGAAACGACGATTAGCTAGTTAGCAAGACAGCTTTAGCAAACTGGCATTAAGAGGCTAGTGTTAGTAAGCTAGCGTTAATAAGTTAGTGTTAGCAAGCTAGCATTAGCGTTCGCAGTACCAAATCATTATAGACTGCTAAATCAACTTAATAAACCTACTAATGGCTCATATGTGACAGCAGTATACTGGTGCTTAGTGCAAAAAACACATGTATACTAACGCATTTGTATAAAACAGCAATGTTCACTGAAGTTACAATGTCCTCGCTGCCATTTCCTGTTTGAAAAGTGGTCCCTCCCCTTCTGCTACATAGCCAGATGGTGATTTTTGAGGGTGAGAAATGTCCACAGTTACACACTCAAATTTGACTGTTTTGACTGCATATTTCATACTTCTCAGTGTGAACGCACTTATGCACTTAAAATATTAAGTGTAAGTAAAGAAGTATTCGATTTGAGTCACAGCATACGTTTTTGAAACAGATCACTAATATATAGTTTAAAGAATAATTTACTAAACTGTTTTAACAGCTTGGCAATGTAGTTTTTACATTGACATTGTCAATATTTAGATGTGTTGATGAAACATGCTTATGTCTATGTTTTCGTTTGTGATACTCGTTCTCCCACACATTCACATGCTTTTTCCAGAAAAATGGAAGAGACTGATAATCCCTCATTAGCATCAGCTGTGTGCCATCAGGTCTTTCCACAGTCCGTCTTAAACATGTCATTAGCTACTAGCAGGGCTTAATAAAGCTAACTAACCAAGTGATTACTTGACTTTGTGTGGGTGAATGTTCTAGTTTTCTAACCCACTTCCTGACCTTTTCCCCCTTCTGCTTTGGAACAAAAACACTCTCCACCTGCTGGAGTTCACAGACACCCTGCTTCTGTCTCTGTTGATATCTGTTTGTCTACAATAACAGCTTTGCCTCCTCTTCGGCTGACGGCAAGTACATTCTGTTCCCTCCCTGCAGCCAAATACACAGATTATTTATTACAAATAAATGTCTAAACTAGCTCCATCTGCAAGAATATGAATTGGCTTTTCAGCAGTTTGAACTGACTAGAACAAAAATGAGATGTCCATCATGCAGAAAACAGACATCTTCTCTGACAGAAACTGATGGTAACACTACAAGAAAGCTGCATTGGAAAACAAGCAAGTAAAGTTAGGAAGCTGAATTCTTTCTAAAATACATATATACACATTATTGTGGGTGATTTGAGTGAAAACCACTTAGATACAATCTCTTATAAATATAATTTCAACATATGAATTAGTATTGATACCCAAGATGCACTTTACGAGTCAACAGGCTCTGAAATATGATGATGTTGTGTTTTTAATCCCACAAAGTGACTTGACAAAAATTAATATGGCTCAATTCGTTGCCTTGACAGTTAGATATCTAGACTAATGTAAAATTTAAAAACAATGCACAGAAAGTTGCACAAACAAATACCTGATTAGTTGAGATTGTAGCAGCCAGAGGATGGGACAGGAAGAGAAGAACAGATAGGCAGCAGTCTGCAGGAGAGGACAAAGGAGGATAGGAGAAGGAAAGGAAAAGGGAAGGTGAAGAGGAGGAAGAAAGGAGAGGAAAGTAGGGGAGAGGAGAGGTTACCGGTATTCCTGCAGCCATGGCAGACAGCAGTTTTTGTCTCCATCTGTCCTTCCCTGTCACTGTCCCGTCCTCCTGCTTCTCTGGCTGCAAGACAGGCACAGGTTACACACACACACACACACACACACACACACACACACAGCCACATTCATGCATAAACATCCAAAATACTTCTATGTGATCTATTATAAATATAATTGTATTAGTATGCTATTCATAATCATATTACACTGCTTGGTCTACTATTTCCAGCAATCAGCAGCTATAGCACATACTGTATTATCTCATCAGTTATTTTCTAATAATATTAGCATGTTTTTATTCCCTATCACATCTGCTCTCATAATTTATAAACTGATGTATTTATCACAATATTACATCAGCCTAATGTATGCAAACTAATAGAAGAGTCTAAGTTTAAGAAGTTGTATTTCGACTGATCTTTCTGTAGTTCATTTTATGACCAATTTTAATGCTTCTTAGTGTTGCTAAATGTGTGATGTATTATAATTCAAACTGTTTTTAAGTTAAGTTTAATAAACAACAGGTTGTACACTCCATGAATATAATGTATAAGAGAGGCAAAGAATCACATAAAGCCAATAAGAATAGAGAATTGCGAAGTTCATAGTACATAATCAACCTTTTTGATCAAGTCCAAAATATATTGTTAGTGTTTAAGACATTGTTTGTGCTGTCAGAAAGTTAAATCCTTTTTATGACCTGACAAAGCTATGTTTGGTTAGGTTTAAGCACAAAAATCACAGAGAAAGATTAAGGTTTGGGTTTGTATTACTACTTCATTCCATGGTTTTTGAACCCACAGCGTCGTAGTTACAATAACAACCACATGGTTAAAGTCTGGGAACAAATATTGTTTGTGGCTTAAAAAAAACACTGCTGATTGTTGGTAGGAAATTGGAAAAGAACAGAACCCTCAACCAATGTTTTATTGACCCATCCATTCACCCTAACAAATGTAGCTCTATAATTACATCTCTCAACTTCCTTCTTTGCTCCCGATGGACAATATTTGTAAATCCTGCAACCACTAGAGGGCTTTGTCATTTGAACATAATCTCATGGGGATTTCCTAAAAGACTCATAGTGTGGTGGTGATCCTCTATCATCTGGTTTTAGTATGAAGCCGTGGAGGACTCAAGCCTGGATTTAGTGTTATTGACCCAATTTACAGACAATCTAGATCATTCACCATCGCTAGATTATCACACTAATGTGTGACGAATGCGTTAAAAACCAAACAATCAGGATTGTCAAGAACCATCTGATTCCAACTGTGAAGACTGAGCAAGGTAGATGAGCAGCATGAATCCACAGATTGGATATACAGCAAAGTGTAACTGAAACTTTCTATCTGCCCATATTTACTGAAGTCATGTGACAGGATGGGGATGTACAGTGTGGCGATGTTTAAATGACTGCCACCATTTGCTGTACATACTGTATACTACCTTTTCAATATTACTGTTGACAGCCAGGTACCACTGAGAAAGTGTAATTCATATTTGATTTATATGCTATTGTATGGAAGACTTATAATGCCTAAATAAAAATAAATCAAAGTAAGAAATACAATGAACATATAATTATGTATTAACTTTTTATCTATGGCTTTACTGTTTCAATTAAATGAAAAACATGTTAAAAGGAAAATTGTATCTTTTTTTTCTTTAATTTATCAACATTTTTCATTGTGACATGAATTTTCGATGGCAGATTAAAATCAAATCTCAACATAGAAAACAAAGTGAAGAAGTGTGATGTTTTTCAGTATTGGCCAGCAGAGAGCAGCATAGAGTTGCCGACACTAAAAAACAAATCACTGTCATTAGTTTTCCCGGGAATGTGCAAGGGAGCTTTTTATTTTTTTGAGATGGAGAAGCACGTTGATGCCAAAATGAAACCCAATCAACTGTCTAATCTCAGTTTTGGGAACGGAAGCATCAGCTTAGTTTATCAGTGAAGACATCTGCTAATGACATTAAGTTACATTCATTACAGACAATTAACGGGATCATCTCTTCCCTGTTTGCGCCTTAAGCTTTGATTGGACAGTTAATTGTTTTCCTTTTGGCATCGATGATACAACTCTGGCCCAAAATATAAAAAGCTGCACCGCATCTCCTCATGAAAATTAATGACAGTGCATTACAGCCTCTGCTGCTCTCTGCTGGACAACACTGACATGTGAAACACCTCTACAGTTTAATTAATCATCTAAGAATTAATTCAATTATTAGACGGAAAGTGAAATAAATGTTCTTTAAACTGACTTGTCATTAAGTTGTGACAGTAAAAGCATTCATAGAAAATCTTTAATTGATTTGTTTTAATTTAGGCATTTTTCACCTTCCATATGTCACAAACACACACACATGCATCATTTACACTAAAGTCAAGAAAACAGGTTTCACATGGTCTAAGAGCTTAATAGATGGTGGTTTCTTATCTTTCCTACCTCATTCTTTTTCTTTTTTTTCTTATTCTTCTGCTTCCTCTGTCTCTTCTGAAGGAGGATGGTCTCATATTTTGGCCTGGGGTGTTCCTGATGGACAAACAGGAGAAACAGTTGACTTTTTAGCCCAGTGTCTACAGATATTACACTCATATCGGACAATTCTGCAGCAGATGATCAGTTTAATGCCATGTGTGTCTTTTATATGGCAAGGTGAAGCATGTGTGTAGCATGTATGGCTTTCTCTCCAAATCTTGTTACATCTCAGACTAATACATAATGACCTTTTTTAAATAATGACACCAATATCTCCTTTAGCAAATGCATTGTTGTGCTATAGCTGTTATGCAGGGATATTGTAGGAACATATATTTTTTTAACTTTAGCAAAACTTTTTCACTGATATGAATCTGGAGTTTTGCAGTGTCAAGTTCTTGTGATACAGTTGGCATATTTGTACCTGTGTGTTTATACGTATCAACACATTACTATCGTGTATGTGTACATATCTATATGTACCTCATCCTCCTCGATGCCTGTCAAATCCCAACTGAAGCTCAAACTGATCTGACGACGCTTCCAGTGCTCCAGGAACAGCACCGCTACACACACACGACAGCAAATTAAAATAAAATAAAATGTTAATGACAATCTTTAAAATTAGCATCCTCTTTTAAATTTATAGTGTAGATCCTCTTGTGGTGAGGACATGTCACAATATGCTTCCAGAGATGAGAGGGAGAAGAAAAAGTGGGGCAAATGCACCACAGAATAATATATACTTTTTAAACAATAAATAGGTTTGTGCCTTTTTATATTGTTCAGGTTTCAGCTTTTTATTTTTTTCATCTATATTTTGTCAATCATTATTGTGTGTAGTTTTAGCCTGTCATTCCCAGCAGGAGAATCTGTTCTTGAACTGAAGGAGATCATAAGATATTAATAAGCAACTTCAGATTCATCCAGTCTGATCTCTCTCTCTCACACACACATACGCACACACGCACACACACACACGCGCGACATATGCACTCACGCTCACACATAACCTCACCCCACAGGGACATGAAGATGGCGAAGAAGACGGTTGCGGGGTTGTCGAAGAGGTGTGAGGCTCTGGCTGTGCCGCAGGCGGTGCTGAGCTGCCAGAAGTCACAGGCTCCGTCACACAGAGGGCACATGGTGAAGTTGAGACGGTCGTCGCACATCTCCAGACTTAAGGGAGGAGATGATCAAGAGCACTTAGATGTGACAGTACTAATACCGTAGCAATGTAGACTTTAAAGTGATGCAATAAACGTTACCAAAAAAAAAAAAAAAAAAGGTAAAAAAAAGTCTAGCTCCTATTTGCAGATCCTTGTGTCTTACAATCTACTATTAGTCTAACTATTAGAAATGAATGGAACTTTTAACATACAACCACATTACAAGCTTCTCTGCTTTGACCCTATTCATAGTCAGTGTAGGCTGAATTATCAACCTTTTGCTTCATGACACACTCACACACACTCACACACACACACTGCCAGCTGTACCTTCTGTGTTCCTCCCACACAACCCTGACTAAAGCCAGTTTCAGCAGGTATCTGGGCAATCCCTGTCTAGTGTGTGTGTGCGTGTATGGGCCTGTGTGCATACATTTAATATGTTGTAGGCATAGGAGAAATCCTTCTTATCTGCATCTAGTGTTATATATCATGTTGCCTTCAGGGCTTGGCTTCTTTATAGTTAAAATCAGGAGAACTGACACTGATAGAGCAGAAACAGAAAATGCAGCACAAGCATTTGGGCTGCTTTTATAGGTTTTTGTTAGTAGTTTTTTTCCCTTTTTATTTTTATTGAACTAAGTAGTTGTGTTATGGCAATAAAAAGTCATATCTTGAAATGTAGGATTTTACAATATTCTTCCACAAATGAAGTTGCAAAGCATCTGTCACCTCTACTGTGGCTTTCTGGTGTTTGTACATACACACACACACACACACACACACACACACACACACATACACGCATGTATATTACCTGGGTATGTCAGTATTCACAGTCGCCACACCATAGCCAAACACAATGATTCCCACTATGGAGGCTGGTATCAGCAGCTGAGTGTAAACACCGAGCCACGCGAAGTACAGGCCGATCTTCTCCCCAAAGTACTTTCTGTGGGATGAGAGGTCAGGGATTATGTGGTGAAAGTGAGAGTGAACATGGCGGCCATGGTCTTGGCAGAGTAGACTGTAATTCTCTGAGTTGTGTCTCCAGGAAGCATTTTCTTAGAATTGGTTACGACTTAAACCTTCTTTAAGATTGGATTGGTAGACCTCAGTCTTAACAATGGGCTTCAACCTTAACCTTAAGCATCTGTATTCAGTGTTAGTATGAGACTTCAGCAGTCAGAGTTAGTCAAATAAAGTGGATATCTTCCACAGTTACAGCGTTTTAGTAACAGTTGTTTTGCCTCAACAAACAGTGTTTTCCTGTTCACCTGTGGTGGAAGGATCGATTGAATGGATTGGATGGATTGTTGGGCCCTGATAATAGCTTCAGACACATTTAAATATATTTTTGTGCAGAAAGACCACTGTGGATATAATCAGAGATAAAGGAACACTTCATCTCTTAAACCTTTAAACTTTAGGTGTTGTGTTTTGCACTGTAATACACAGATTTGGCCATTTCAGTACAGATTAAATACCATGTGGTTGTTATTGTAACTACGACACTGTGGGTTCAAAAATCATGGAATGAAGTAGTAATTCAAATCCAAACCTTAATCTTTCTCTGTGATTGTTGTGCTTAAACCTAACCAAACATAGCTATGTCAGGTCATAAAAATACATAAGACAAATCTGAGTAAGCTACAATACTCAAATTCATTACAATTACAGTAGTAGCTGGTCAAATCAGGCATTAGAGTCATTTGAGCTGCAAATTAGATAAAACTAAAATGTTCGGCTCTGAAAAAAAACGAGTACCTGGGGTAAATGAGGTGAGTTCTATTTTTTGGTGCTGAGGTCACATTACCTGACAAGATCAATGGGCTGGTACTTGTAGAAGGCTGAGTATCTGGCCCACTCTTCATGCAGAACCTGACAACAGAGACAGGAAACAGAGGGAGAGGGAGAGAGAGAGAGAGAGGGATGGAGTCAGTGTGGGTGTATGTTGTCATGTTTTAGGTTTACCCCTTGTAGCAATCTGAAAATCAACACATTGTCAGAGGCAGGAATAATCTGATTGGTCGAGGTAAACCTCAGTGGACAAAGCCAAAGAACTGCAGTTTAAGTAACATTATCCTCAAGACAAGTGAAAAACATTCAAAAGAAGAGGAGGATTATGAGGACTGGCGCTCTTGATGTTGAGAGAATATAATCTAACCACAATAAATCATCTGTAATCATGATTGAAAAGATAAAGAGGACATTGCTATATATAATTCTCATTGATATTATGACCAGAGTTTGCTTGCTGTTGCTGTTTTGTGATTCTTTTTCAGTTTACCAGTTTTTTTCTTTTTTTTTTTTTTTTTTATCTACCCTTTAAAATTTGAGTCAGTCTGGGATTTTTTATCCTCTTGGAACAGCTCTGCTTCTCAGAAATGTTTATACAACTTAAACTCCAATCTGTGACCGTGTTGGACAGATGGGAAGGAGGAACAGCCAATTTTTTTTTTTTTTAAGAAAAAAAAAGCAGAGAAAAAGAGAGGAGATGAAGATAACACAGATGAGACCATTGTTTAGAAATGCAGAGGTTCCCTGTCTTCCTTCTTTTTTTTGAGTGACAGACATTTCTGACAGCATTAACATGATTAATTTAAAGCTTTGTGTACTTTTTCATCACACAGACAGACAGAGATAAGGAGGAAGACAGGAGACAAACACAGAGAGCAAAGGAGGAAGTCATAGGTGAAGAGAGTGAAGTGAAGGAGTTGTTGTACCTGTCTGTCATTCCTCTCCTCGAGGTGTCCGATCACCTTGTAGTCACCCTGAGGAGTGAAAGGAGAGGGTGAAAAAAACATGAGAGCGCACAAGCAGGCGCACACACAAACACCTAGAATGGACAACACACTGTACTCTTCAGAAAACCTTAAGAATTACACACACTCACACACTTAATCTGCAAATTTACATTCACTAATACACTCCCACACATACATTTTAATACCCAATAGGTGGTTTTGCCTGTTTATGCTTATTTACTCTACTATAAACCATTTTTACATTGTTGGTTTGGTTACAGTTTATTTCAATGAAGAGAGGACATTAATCTTGTTGTCTTATCATAACTTTCTAATGCAGTTAAGAGTAGGGGTTCCTCCATGTTTGTGCTTCCAATGTGCTTTAAGATAGCTTCTACATTAGTCTGTGGCTGAAAATTAGCATGTCGGCTTTTCCTTCACTAAAGATGAGGCTATTCAGAATCTGCTAGCACCTGTATTACTAAAATATATGACTCTAACAAAGATAACATGTAAAACAATGTATGCCCATTATTCAATTAGGGGGAACAAAGTTATGGGTTTACTACCCCATTTTGTCTTTTAAAAAATGAATTTATCAGCATATAATACCTGCAATTAGGTGATTAGATCTTATATCAATAGCAATTTTACTATTTTCAGCAACTGACAAAAACAGATAATTGAATCCTGCATTTTTTAACCTTTGGAACCTTTGAGTTTGTTTAGTCAAATCTATCACTAATACATATGAAATTGGACTGTGTAAGATGAGAAACGCGCCTTTTAGCTTAACTGTGATCACTGACTGAAAAGAAAACACAGGGAAATAGACATATGTTGAATGAACCTGCTTGGCCCAATGACTCCTGCCAAATTTTAAATTAGCTAAAAGAAGGATTGTGCTGTAATCAAAATACCAAACGGATTTGCAAGTCAACGTTAGCTAACTTTGCCAGCCTGCCCACCTAACGTTAGCTTGCTGATCGGACAGGATTCAGCTGTAAAGATGGGATGTTCGCAAAGGAGTCAAATCAGAGTCAGCTCTTTTAAGTGTAATGTCAGGGTTGCTAGCTCTCATGTAACATGCCCATTTTCTCATGCAAAAGAAAAACAACAACTGACAACATTGCGGTGTGAAAAGAGGACAATGGTGGCGCACAGACAGACAAGACAGAGCAGCACAGTGCAACAGCAAGTTATTCACACCATCAGGAGAAAATGTTATATTGTAATTTATTTTGATGGATGCAGCAGCCTTATTTACTGTTCTTAATGCATTCTTGGTTTTCATAGCATTCTCCATTAATCTAGAATAGTGCAAGTGACTTAATCCAAGAGGTAAGGTGGTGTAGAAATGCATGAAATTTGTTTTAAAGTACAATAAAAGTACAATTTTTAAAGGACCCCCAGACCTCCCCTACCAATTATGTATCTTTCCAAGTTTGTTCCCCTATTTTAAAACATAACCAGGCGCCCATGGCAATGGATGACCTATTTCAAGCAAGCCTACATGCTCTGTGAGTTGAATATTGAAGTGAAATGAATAGAAAGCAATGGGAGTCTTGTGGGAATCCCTAACCTCACATACTTACATCATGAATAGGGAAGGCAGCGTCATATACACCTTTTGCTATCATTGTGCTGATTCCTGGAAGAGAGAGAACAGAAACATACTGTATGACAATCCTACCAGGGCTTTTCAACACCATTAAAATCATCACTGACTCTTTTATATAAATCGTGCATCCTCTGGTAGGAAAACACAAAATCTTACCCTTTACTTGACTTGAAACTTGAGTGGGAGGTGAATTCTTTTTACTCTAAAATAGTTTGGACTGAAAAGTGATTTCATGACTAGGAATTCAAACAGCCAGCAAAACAATAGCTGAGTCTCTGGCACCGACAACCAACTGTGTACACATTTACACTTCTACACAATTAATAAGCGAGTTTACACCAAATGGCTCCAACATGCAGAATGAATTAAAGTGTTTGCCATCGTAAAAGATCACCTTCTGTTATTTATCTTTTATCTAGTTATGAAAACTGCTTTGTTTTTCTGAGATTTCAATGATTCCCTAAGATGACATTCATCGTCTCACTCGTTCCGTATTAAAGTTTTGCTCAAAGACTCTTCGGCAGCATGAGATTTACCTTGGATGTCATTAATGGTACATACATTTCCCCACTCATAAATCAATTCCTTATTGTTACTGTCTGAAAAGTGTTGAAAAGTGAGGTTTTTTTTCATTCATTTTGACCATTTGACAAAAATTATGTTGAACTTCACTGTCCATGACCAATCTAGGTATTAAAGTGGCTTTACACTCCAGCTGTATATGCACTCCATTAGGCCGTACCCTGCAGCCTGCACCGTTTTAATTCTGTTTTCAGTGTCAGGTAGACTGGGATTAGGATCAGTGCCGCTTTTAGTCTATGGAAAATGTAATGTGGGATGCAATGGCCTGACCTGTGACTGCAAGGGCGGACACTGACAAATCGGATGACCTGGCACACAAAGCCGACTCTTTCATCAAAGTAATTAATCAATTAATTATCAGTGCCTCAAAGGGGACAGGCAACTATGCAGTGATTAGCCGTGCTATTAATGGACATCACAACCATCACGTACTCACTCACGTACGCACAAATGCATGAAAGCTCAATTCAACCAGCTCGAAACAACCACAACTCCCAGAGGCCCCCGCTTCAATCCCAGCATGACCCAGGAAGTATGACCCACTTGTAGAGGAGATGGAAGAGAGCAGAGGAGACAGAAGGAGCAGAATCTTTATGCATATATTTGTGTGACAAATGTATATGTCAAGAATGAAAGGGAAAGAAAAAAATAGAGGTTAAAAAGATGCAACACTATTCTCTCTCTCTCCCCATCCTTCCCTGCAGCTCCACCAGTCCCCGCTGGCTGAGACCTTCTGCTGTGATGGGCAAGCCAACCAGACATATGGTGGACACTGGAAATGAAAGGGTGTCAGCTGATTTCTATATGGGCTTAATGGTTCTCTTATATGCATAGGCAGCTATTATCAGCATGCCATTAAAATACAGATATATAAAAGCTAAGACCCTAATTAACCTTAAGGTACGAAATGCTGAATGACTTGCAGTTTATCGAGAAAATCGCCATGGAGATTAGGATGTCTATTACAGACAAACAGTGGTGCACTCATCTTTAAAGTTTAAGTATAATAATGTGTTTCTTAGTTATTTTAAGTCTTGACTGATAAGGTTTGTAAAATGTTGCTTAGGAAAGTGATAAAAAAGAGGTAAGCCTGGACCCTTAATTGCTCGTGTCCCAGTGGATGTCTGCGGTTGCAGGAAGTGTTAAGTGTAGCCTCTTTCTAGGAACAGTCAGATGGGAGCAGAGTGTTGCCAGAAAGCAAACAGGCTTTGTCTGCTGTTCCCAAACATTTTGGGGGTTTAAAAAGATGTTCTCATCCAGTTACCCAATTATTGCACTCCTTGTTTGAGTCGCCAACTGCATTCCACTTTACTTCACCTCCCCGCTGGACTCCCACAAAGCGTATCGGTATCACTTCCCAGCTCACCTGTAGTCTACCAGACACAGTCCAGGTGTATTTCAGGGTTTCAGTGCAACCATGAACTGCAACCGATCTCTGACTTCACCCTCAAGTGTCACGGTTAAAGATGTTACACGAGTGTTCCACGAAACCTTTCACTTTTTACTCTTTGAATAATCTTCTTAGCCACTGTTCATACTCATATTCATATAATCTGACCTATTGCAGAGATTTTCTTTTTTCCCACCCTTTATGAGGATTCGAGGCAAAAACTCATAATCCAATCAAGTTTCACTTTTCAATCTGATATCTTGAGCTAATGGTGGACGTCACTGTGAACTATGAGCTAGTGACCATAAAGCCTTTGTTATTAACTCTAAACAAGCAACTGCTACAGCATGTCAGTACACCCGTATTTAACAAACTGATATGACCTTTCTTAAACCTCTGCTTTTTTTAGAAAATTACCCCAATACAAAGGTGGATAAAGTCACAGACTATTTTGTGCACCAGTTTCTCTGATGCTTATACCGCTAGATCCAACTGGTGTCATTCATACACAAACACACACAGTGTTGTCTATACACTATATTGTGTGCTATATTCTCACCTATGGTTTGACAGGTTCGTACACACACCGTCCGTCTCAGGATCTCATATACCTACAAAAAATATGACAATTAGACTATACATATACCGTAGATATGAACTAACCATGGACATAAACACCATTCAAAGGAGAAACAGGTCATATATGAATGAAGACTTACTATTCGGCCTCTTGTGGCATTGTCAAAGAAGGTCTCTTTAGATGTGATATTGTACCTGAGAGAAGAACACTGTGTGAATGCTGAATAATTACAGTGTCTACAAGCAAGTAACAATGTTAAGTAAGGATGCAAGGATGTCAGAAAGAGGAATATTTTGGTTTCAGTCTCACAAGTGAAGCTTGTCCCTAGAGAAGCAGTGTGAAAGAAACTTGGTGCTTCCATGGTCCTGAAGCGATACTTTGGGCTGGAAAGGCTGGTTCAGTTTCCTCCACAGTGTGCTGATACTAGTGCTGAAACCACCTTCCTCTTTAAGTTCGTAACTCTGATGAAACACACAGCACAGGATTATTCAGTTTATTACACTGGTGACTTGCACTTATGTCCATAGTACCTTACTGTGCAGAAAATAAATGAATTTTTTAACACTGAGTGGCCCTGGAGATACTAAACCCTGGTCCCATACTGATAATACTATTAGAATAAGGTTGATAAATTAAGACAGGACATTGGACTTCACCCCAGTAGTCTTTGCTGAATTGCTCTCTTGGCTTTAGTGGCTATATAAATAAGGCTTAATGGAAGACTGACACCAAAACCTGACATTTACCACTATTGTTTTAAATATCTGCATGTGTGCGGTCTGTCTTGGACCACTTATCCATAAAACTAACATGAATATTGCAAGAAACAACTACATTGCTTCAAAAACACAATGTCTAATATAATAAGAACTTGTCCATTGATGCTTTGAGATCTTACCGTCTTAGTGGGCACTTTAATCTTGAGAAACTCAGCCTCTCGACACAGAACTGGCCAGGGAGCATGGAGGCGGGTGAAGCTGGGGCCATGGGTTTTTAACTGAAAAACAAACAAAGCTTAATGTAGACATACAATATAGTCTTTAAGTTGAAAAAATTCAGCATGGACAATGGACAGGAAAAGGCACGTTGAAGGATTGGTTCACTATTTTTCAAGTCTGTCTTAAAACAATATTTAGGTGCCTATATGGACATTGAAGCACATTTTGTGTCGTTAATTGAATAATGTGTGTAATGATGGGGGACAAAATCCACAGTCCTCGCTTTAAGCACAACAGTTTTTAAAAGTTTATATGAAGATAAAATGAAGCTGTCTGCATTAGTCAGATAAAGTGGAGATCTTCCAGCAGTATCTTTGAAAGAGATTGCCTTGATTAGACCAATTTGGACGACTGAAGCCTCACATTACCTTAAAATAAATGTTCAAATGTAACGGAAAATGGATTTTGTTCCCTACCACTCACTCACTCATTGTAAGTGCATTATGAAGAGATCTCTTAATGGTTAGTATGAATAGAAGGAATGATTACAGCAAGAAAAAACATGTGTCACTGTTCATTTGGGCACATGAATATTATTTTAAAACAAACTTAACAAACTGTGAACATATCCTTTAAATGATCTATACTGTCTTGTGGTCTTGCTCAGTAGGTAGAACATTGTGTTGCTGCCCTGTTCATGCTGTGTGTAGCTTATGGCTAGATGAGAGCTGCTAATTGGTCATCTTTGTAACAAGGCGCTCAGTCATGAGTGCCAGCTATGACAGTGGAAGGATTACTGGTTTGACTCCCAGTGTTTCACAGTTCTGTGTACATGCACATTAGTGTGTCTTTGCTAAAGTTTTCCACCAAAATATATTTTTTAATACTCTGAACATTTTATGTGTTGGGAATTGTCCTACCAGATTGCTTGGCTGAATCTACCTGTTGTAGAAAAGTGGTAATCCAGACCATCTGTCAGTTCCAATGCAGCCAGCAGACTCTGCTTTAGCTATGTGCTGCACTTCACTGCAGTCAAATTCCCTCTCAGCTGTTTTTGCCTCTAAATCTTCAAATTGGCCTCTGGAGCTGCAACTCAACATTTCAGATGGCACAGTACCCTATGATCCAAGTTATCTTTTTACATCCGACACCCAGACACAACCAATCCCTGCCATCGCCCTGACCCACTGAAACACTTTGGCTAACCAGTTTGGCCAGCAGCATGACTCTGGTGTATAAAAGATACATGCAGCCTCTGTCGTTCAGTCCTTAAGCAAAGCCCTGAGCTCTTTTCTTCACCGCTTTGTTGTTGCAGCCTGTTCCTCATACATTTGGTACTTTTTTTGTTCTAATCATCTCCTCCAAAGAGAAATAATGCATTTATTGTATGTTAAATTAAAATTCTGACTCATCTAGCCTGTTCTGCTAATGAATCATGGTCCATTGCCTACACTGTAATTATTACCTACTTTTTAGATGCATATGCGAAATTTGCTAATTGGCTGCTCCAAATAGCATCAAGAGGTACGTGATTTAATTCTTAATATCAAATGACGACCCTTATTTAAAACAGCAGTGAAAACTCTACTTCTAGAATATACGTAGCAGGCGTTATGGAGCCGGTCTGCAGTGTAAGGGAGAGTGTAACCAGAAATGAAAGAGAGCGACGGCAGCAGGGGACGACAGCCAGGTAACCTTACCCTCCTCAGACCCCCACCAGCTTCTGTAAGAGGGGGGGAGTGAGAAGAGAAAGGTGGCATGGCAAACGATGGAAACCTGAAACGATTCCCTTTCTCCTCTCTCGACTCCTACTCTCCTGACATCTTTCACTCCTCCTCAACCTCCCCCACCCCTCCTCATATATATTACTGTACCTTCTGCTACCTGCTAGACACTGTTTCACCAACTGATTGACTGATTGACTGACTGAGTCATTTCACTGTCACTCTTACTCCTCTTATATTTCATTATCTTCTCACTCACTGACATCCACTCTGTCTTCTCCTGCCCTGGGAAACCATGGAGCAAGTAGAGTCAACTGCTCTTTTAAGTGAAATATTTATTGTACAACCTTTTATGTATATTCACAATACAAATGTTTGGTAACTCCAGTTTTACTTTAGCTTCAATTGAAGACGATCTGCATACTGAATAAACTCAATCATGCATGTTGGCTGAAGCCTAATAATCACAGGACAGTAAATCAAGCTGATTTCAGTTGATACGGTAGCTATGGTGTAGCTGGTTAAGAGCAACTAAACAGTTGATCAATGAAATATGCAGATTTAAGAGTTGTTATTTCTGTCATAAAACCAGTTACAGCAAACTGTATCTGTGTCAATCTCATTCCCACTTGTTGCCATTTTAGTAGTCAGCTGTAAGGTCATCTTACCAGGAAAACTGTCATCAGTGAGCACAAAACCAGAACTATATGAAACACTAAAAACATAGAGATAAAGGCAGTGATTAAGAGCTAGTGAAAGTTCCCCCGAAAATCCATAATGAGTTCACATTTTGTAAATTTCAACTTGAATGAAAAAAACTCATATAATGGACCAATATGTAATATATTTACTGTATTAATGCACAAAAGGACCATGATATATTTTTAGATGTTAAGTTTAAAGTAGTGGCTTCTGCGTCTATAATACTACAGTGTGTATGTTCACCTTTGAAATTAGCATGCTAGTCCAAAACGTCTTTTTTAGTTTTGGACTGTGTGATATGGCCCACTGTCCATTCAACCTGATCGTATCGCTGGGATATAATTTTAACACATTATATACAACCACCCGGTAATGCAGTGTTAAGAGGTTGTGGTAGAGATCAGGTTGATGCCCCTTTGCTGCAGCCATGGAAGCAATCATACAAACTGGATCAACCACTGTAGATACAACCCAACCTAAAAACCTGTGTGAGCTTTGAGTCTGGGGGAGAGGGGACGGGGGAGACAACTCTACAATATTTTGAATTTGGACTACAGTACCTATTTTAAACGTCTGCTGTCAGAGTTACATATTTCACCTTTAACTTTTCAAATAAAGAGTAACTGCACCCAGTCTAATAATCCAGCTAGCAGTATCAACCAGTGTTAGCTAACTTGCTACGATAACATACTGTTTCCACAACCTGTGCAGCAGTGAAGTACTATAGCAGGTTAAACATATATCTTAATATGATTACTGTAAACACAAAATGCTGAACTTTATCTCACACAGTTGTATTGTGACAGCTAGTGGTTCTCCATATTGTACCTACATTGTTGCTATGCTACATTAAACAGTCCTGCAGATTTACCTCAAAACCTGACCTGGTCACTCTAAATGTACATTGTCAGATGAATACTAGCTAACAGTCTTCTCAGCATTAGTCTTGTTAGATCTTAATGTTTATTATTGATTCCTTTGAGTTATGTAAGAATGCTACAGCTATCCAGTCTTTTCTTTCATCCTAATACCTTGCTCAACTCTCCTTCACATTCTTTTACCCACCTTCCACCATCATCATCTATATTTCACCCACTCGCACACATTCAATCATCTCCTCCCTCGCCCCTCTTTTTCCCTTCCTTGTCATCCTCCCTTCCCTATTTTTTTCCTATCGCTCCATCAAAAAGCCGAGGATATAAATACCTTTTAGTCTGGAGAAGGTTAATTAGTAAAGGGATTTCCAATTAGCTCTTTATCTCTGTAGGGGTGGGTGGGTGGGGGGGCGGGGGTAACTAGGACGCAGCCGGGGGCGTCATTAGGTAGGTGGGTGGGTGTGTGTGGGGGGCTTCATTGAGTAGGAAATGGCGATCGATTGGCTGATAGGATGGCTGGGTGACACTGTGAGTGGATATACTGTAGAGGTGTGGATGCGAGAATATGAGATAGAGACAGAGAGGGAGATAAAAATAAAATATATCAGCGAGAAAGATAAATTAAGACAAAAACACAAAGAGGGGGAAAGAGAAAAAACGGCATGAAAGGCTGCTATAAACGGAAGTCATTGAGGTGGGGGAATGGCTGCGAGGGGGTTTGACATTAAGAGGATCTCCTAAAGCTCTACAGGTGGTCAGATGAAGGGATCAAGCTGGATACACATTTATCAGATACAGAGCCACCTGACCATCCATCTGAACTCATCACTGGAGTCGCAAGCAGCAAAATCTGCTGTTATTTATATCTAGATGATAAATCATGAGGAGGACTTGTCCCCAGGTTGATGACTTCAGTTTGATATGGATGGAATACCTCTATACCTCATTTTAATATAGCGACACATTCACACTCTTTGAGTCTTAAAATGTCATTTTAATGGACAAGCCTAGGTACAAAATGGTTCGAAATGTCAGTATTAGATTTAAGTGACAAGCTTAATACAGAATAGATTTATAGTTGTAATAAGATTTCATCTCTGATCCCATCACCATACCAATTTTTAGCCTCCACGTTGCTCAGGCTCTCGTCTCTTTTGAATCGCACCCTCCAAAAAAGTTTCTATTATCTTTCAGTTCATGCCAGCTGCCTTTCAGTACCTGAATAATTTGTTGCGAATGGTTAAAATGTTTTATCTATATACTTCTGTGTTTCCTCCAATGTCGATGTGAATAGTCAAATCTAACTTGCCTACAGGTGTTTATGTCTCTCCGTCTGTCTAGTTCTAGTGTTGTGATAGACTCACAATTCATCTGGGGGGTATTTTTCTTCTTACCCAATGCAATCTGGGACAGATTTCAGGGCAGCTGCATGGGCTGTGCTCAAATTTTGCCAAATAAACTTTGCTGTGCCACACGTGTTTAGGGGTTTAAGGGGTGTTGGGTATGAGACACTAAGAATCATGTGTTGAAATATATTTTTCTGATATTAATGAGTGTATATAACAAATATTATCCATAGTATCTCCAACTATTACAGCAATTCTTAAACATTAGAAAACTCATCCTCTTCCATTCAGTTATTATTCCGTTATTATCAGTAGTGTAAGTAGACTATGTTTTGTGGTTATTAGCATTTCCCTTTAACACAATGGTGTAAGAGGGTTTGAGCAGACAGGTGTGGTAAGAGAAGGAGTGTGCCTCTTCAGCAATTTGCAGGGAGAGAATCATCCTCTACCAAAGGGACATCTTACCGAACACTTAATCCTACTCACTCTGTTTCCCAAGCCCCAACAGACTGAACTCTTTAGAGGTCCCAGCTCCACTTCTTGAATTAACATCTTCCTGTGATTTAATTAAAAGTGTTCTGTAAGAGCACATCCCTAAGAGATCAAAGGTCAGCTCACTAATCCTCTGACACAGTCAACAAGTTTGACATTTAAGACACTTATTCTGGCAAGCAATTAATCTGAAGTCAAACAGATTCGACACAAGCAGGGAAAGTTAGTTTGGCACATTTCACAGCCTGTTAACAAAAAAAACTAAACTTTGAGCTTGCATGCTTTTATATGCCATTCATATCTTTATCATCATTAATTAATGAGTCATCATCATCATCCAAATGTCCTGTGTGGCAGTTTTATCTCCCCAGAGCTACATTAGACAAACTTTATATGAGAACAAAACACCAGTTTACTCACTCAAAACTGCAATGTGGGGACTTTTCCATCCTCACTAACTGATAACCAATCATATCACTGCCATCAAAACAGCATCTGACAAGACTGCCTGACATCTGTCCAAAAATATGATAAGCAGTGTATCAGCACTTTTTTTCATTATTCCATATGCTGTGTGGAACACAAATTGCCTCCTAAACAGCAGCCAGTGTAATTCAGCTGTATTGGCTAAAATGGAGAAGGAAATCAATGTCTTAGAACTGTGCAGGATCCTTTTTGATTATTTCTGGATTATGAAGTCCCTCAAAAAGTTCCTCACATGGTCCAACATGCAAAGCTGCCAATTGGAAGATCACCTGGTTCTTTGCAGTATTTACAGTATTACAATATATTGATCTGTTTTGCTCATAAAATGATTGGTCAAGTTCAGTGGTTCATTCAATGTTGAATGGTACCTGGAAGCTTTTATGTGCACAGCCTTTGAGTTCAAGACACATTTCCCTACGAGGACAATGAAGTATATTGTATCATATTGTGTCGTATGTCGTATCACAATATGTTTCACATGCTTTGTGGTAATGTTATCTTGCCTGTCCAATAGTAAGAAAGCCAGAGATGTGGAATGAACTGTAACTTGTGATTGGCTTTGATGTCAAAAAGATGTTGCCAATATTGACCCTATTTTTCTCTTGGGGTTGGTCACATTGCTGTTTGGCCAGATGGACATCACTAGATAAAACTTTTGTTTTTTTATTGTGTTTGTGTTGGACACTCTGTGTTGTGGTGGGTACTGTTGACATTAGCGACTTTATGTCTAAGCTAATGTTAGATAGTGTTAGACCCTGTTGACACTGTAGAGGAACGAGACAGTGAGGCAAGGCACTCGATATAGGCGCCAATATAAGTCACATCATTTAGATTTTCCCAGCAAAACCTTCTCAAGTCCTGTACTTTGAAATCAGTCTACAGGCTGTTACAGGCAACTAATATTTCAACCTGCTGTAAGAAACAAAGGCCAATTTAAGGTTCATCATTCATACCAGGCCCAACCAAACTCTTACATTCACCACAATCCCTTAAAAAATGTGCATTGAAACCTTATGGCACACATTTAACTCCCTCATAAGCCAACAGGTTGATAGCTAATGTGATTCTGTGAAGTACATTCATGTATTGTAGATTAGAGACTCTGTTTACACTGTATTATTCTGTGAAGTAGCCAATACCACATGAATATAGTAGATTATGATGTTTTAACTTTGATTCAATGCGTCACTTTCTATTATAATGGACTTTATATTGTATGAAGTTTTCAGATTGTGTGTACGTCTCTAAGTCATTAGGGGAACAGCAAGCCTACAGTTTCTATGAGACGTTGCCAGCACCTTCTATATCCTGAGTTACGCGATGACTGAAAGAGTGTAATTATGTCTGTCAGTCATGCTGTAAGAGTATCCTTCACGATATTCTAATGAGGGGTATTGGAATGCAAGTCTTCCTCTTTATACTGCCTGCTCTCAGTAAGAACATTCGATCAACTACTCAATCCATGAGAGGAGATAAGGAGCTATCAGTCGGTCAGATAATCTCATCCTGGCTTAGGCTCCATAGCCATACTGTCAACAATCTGATTAATACTAGCCTGCAGACCGCACACACACCGCCAACTGGCTGTCGGCCAACACACACGAATGCACATGCACATACACACTGTATTATCATCATATGTATCAGGTACTTTGATATCTCACTGTAAAAGTCCTACAATCCTGCATTTAAACCACAAATAACTGCTCCCTGATCATTACACCATATTGGTAACCACACTGTATCACTGCTTCTGTTTCTAATGCTTAGTATTAGGGATGACAATGGATCACAGAATTACAAGCCCATTCCTTGAAATTTCCGACAGCTGGAATAACCAACACTTAATTTTGTCAAATGAGTCCTCTTGGTGTTGGAGCCAGAGTGCACCAGTGGTTCATTTGCTAACAAGGGTAACTTCAACAATAACTACACTTGTACAACTCTGTGGCAGCAAGCCTGCAGGCCCACTACACAGAGCACACCAACTGTGTGTTCTGCCAAGCGCCTACTACACACCCATACACACACACACACACACACACACACACACACACACACACACACACACACACACGCACGCAAACCAAAAGCAGTATTAAACTACACACACGTACTGGTTGCTATGTAACACACAATCACGGCACAGCGATTTGTACATGTCAAAACAAAATTACCCCTTCCAGGGTGAATTAGTAAATCGATACAAAGAGGTCAGCACCACAGCTGTGTTGGCTACATCGACTGGCATTAAAGTCTGGCAGCTCACATGAAACGATCAGGCCCTAATGTGGAGTCCAAGTCCAAGATCCAACAGAATCCCAGCTACACATACAGGTGGTGTTAGACACAAAATAACAGAAACATCAGATATTAAAACAGGAATTTAGCTTGAAAGTAGCTCAATCACTCAATCATTAGCAAAGAGAAGCAAAGGGATTTTTATTCAATAAACTGCCACTTAGCAGTGCTGATTGGTCATAAAAGAGGTCAGACAGTCAACACTTTCAATGTTGGTTTTCCAAGCAACAAGAACAGGGTTCAGAAAGGAGACACAGCTTGATTTCTATGATGTGAGAGGAAGTAATTATATACGAGAAGATACAATGAAACACTTTTCAGTTCAGTTTCAATTCTCTGAGTCTCAGAACTTTCCATTAAACTTTCAATGATCTTGCAATAGAAGTGTTTCACATAATCCTGCTTTTCATGAAGGTCTCTATTATAAAGTTGCTCTGCTGTGTGTGTCTGAATACTGTAAGCTCGGAACATGAAATGACTGTTGATAAAGGAGCTGTCCCTGGTTCTGCCAGGTTTATTCTGCTCATGCACAACAATCAGAAGTCTTTATAGGTAAGCATGGCTGCATTCAACACAGATCCATTACTACTGGCAAAAGATATCACTGATAAATGTTTCCTTTGTCTTTCTGGATGAAAGAGCAGGGCTGAATGACTCATCACACTTCATTTTTCTTTTTCTCATCGCTCAGGTTTGCAAGTTTTGTGCAGCTTGCACCAAGTTATGCATTCTTTTGTGTGTTGCCCTTGGATACAAGCTGTTTCTGACACAGAATGGTAACATTCTTTAGATGCCACTTTGAGAAGAGGGTTCGATTTAATTTTGTGCACAGTTAAAAAGATTTGGTATTAATACAAACTGTCCTGCCATGTGTCCCTTGGTGAGCTTCGGTTAGTCTTCTCCAAAGTTTATTTTACCTGCTACGCTGCTTTTGTTTTCCACATTGCACTCCCCCTAATTTTACCTATGTGTATTTATTTTCAGTTTGTGCATAAACAGTTTTATTTAATGGAGGCTTCATGCTCAAGAGATCAGGGGATCTCTAAACCAGAGCCTATAACAGTGAAACAGCTCACATATTCATATCAATATAGAGGCTAAAAATTGTAAAATTAAAGGAACTGTGTGAAAATGGTTTGAGGATGATATAATGAGTGCTTATGCCCTCTGGTTTATCGTAGGATGTTGAGAGCTAGTGTCCTCTGTTGACACCATACAATATAAGCCACAATATCTACTGTTTTTCAGTCATTTCAGTTGATGTTCATGTGGCAGTGTGGACAGTTGTGAAAGGTGCAGATTGCTTGTGAGTGTTTACACCTTAAAAACTGATTAGATTACTGACTTTTAAATGCAAATGTGTGCTTTCTGTAAGCAACTTGACCCAGTAATTAGATTTAGATGATTGTGAAATGCCACATGCATGAAAAAATGTTAAATTCAGACTACTTAATTATGTTTAGTTTATATGCTGCATTCTTTAAATAAATAGGCCTACAGTACCTGTACATCATATTCTATTGACACACAGCAGATTTGGATGTATTTTGTATTGTACTGTTGGTTTTTGGAGTATCTGCACTGTGCCGTTGGGACAGGTGGATACAGTATCTTGTTTTGCCTTTGGCTGTGAGCATGCCAGCACTGTTTGCTCTAAAGCTGAAGCACACTGATCAACAGAATTAACTTAATGAATCCACTGGGTTGTGACTTACTTTCTCTGTGTTCCGTGCAGTGGTGAATGTTCTGTTACTATAAATTCTAAAAGCAGCAGGAACACAGCATATAAAACAGACAAGGGAAATAAAAGATGAATTTCAACATGTAGTGGACATGTACTCGTGACACAAGGTTCTTGCTCCTGTAATAGACAACTTATACCCTTAACAGTACACTAAGTCACACCCACCTCCTCCCTCTACCATCTGAACCAGGTTACTATGTAGGCGCTCACCCTAAATAGCTTAAGACAGTTACATCAGACTCTGTATAAAGGTTTATCCTGTGAAGTCAGTAAAACATATAGCATGTAGTCAGAGTATCAAACCATGGGATACTGTTTGAGTTATGGCATTACAATCCTGATTACTTCTACAGGTATTGTGATGTGATCAAAATCAATTATAAATTGACAATCCTTAATATCAACTTGTGTGACTATAACTAGAAGAAGAGAGTATTTCTTTTTTGTTGTTGGACTAGCAAAGGAACATTGTGGTGGTTTAGCATGATTGTGACCATTACCTCCTATTGATCCACTCAAAGCTGCACTAATCAATATTTATACATGAAAAGTACAGGTCAAAGGTGTCATGTGAAAGGTGATGCTCGTAGTAATGAAGTCACATAGGAATACCACCTGACGCAGCATTTCTTGACCCAGCTCTAGCATTCTCATATCTTTAGCTTGTTTTGTGACCCGTATCCAGCCATAGCAGGCAGTTTTTTACAGAAGAAATGTTCAACTTCACACCACTTGCTCAGTTCCAAGCAGCAGACAAACAAAGCTAGTGACTAACTGGTAAATAAAGTGCAGGATTTAGCGACCAAAGAGGCAGATAATTTCCTCAGGAGTTGGTGGAAACCAAAAAGAGAGCTAAAAGCAGTTTGAATATTGTAATTACATTCATCAGGTGGCTAGAAACACAACCTCAAATGAATGCAAAAGTATCTGAATGTCTGATGGATATGTCAATGGGTAATATTTGTATTTGTAATATTGACCATAAACAAACTCACATCTCTGTCTCTCTCTATCTCCAGGCCGGCCTCCACCAGATTGGCTTCAAACTCCTGTCTGATCAGACGTATCTCATGGTCAGCAGGCTCCGTTGGTTCGTTCCCTCCCGCACCTCCAATCTCCATGAACACCTCGCCAGCACTAGCAGCCTCCCCTAATGGAATGCCACCTCCTCTTCCTCCCGCCACATCCGAGCCCGCCGATGGGGGAAAGTTACCATTGGAAACAATGGATAGTCTGTCGTGCGAAACTGAGGTGCTGACGGGAGATCGTAAGGAGCTGTGCCGCCGCTGATGGAAGACCAGAACATAGTCCACTTTCCGTCGGCCATCAGAGAAGTAAAGACCTTCTCCATTGCCGTGAGGAGTTGAAGTTGAACTGACGACCTGTAGGGAGACGAGAGAAATCAAAGGGAATGTAAAATATACAGGAAGTACATGCTAACCAGGTGGACTTTGCTAGATATCCAATCATCTCCATCATTTGTTTACAGTGATAACAGTAAGATATAATACTCAATTTAACATACACAAAGTGCTGAAAGACAGCATACAAAGCAGTGCAGTTATATAATAACTGTTTGAATGAACTTAAACATCTACTGCACTGTCAGCACACGCAAGTAGAAGTGGCTTTTGGCAGGTTCTCAAAAACACTGAAGTGAGAACCTTCAGCAGCAGAGTGGGCAGTCAGCTCACCTTTGGCAGCTTTATTCTTTATTTAGACAGAGGGAAAGTAGAGAGGAGACTAAACACAGAGGACACAAGAGGGAAGCTCTATAGGATCTGGGCATGATGGGAGCTTTTTAGACTCCCTAAATGCAGATTTCCTTACTGCTGTAATCAGGTGGTCAGGTCTCTAAGAAATACTGTTGTGCATCTCTACAGTAGCTACTAAGTGTCATAACACACAAACAAAAATCACAACAGCTCTAATTTTACAACTTAGATTGACATTTTTAGCCAGACATAGATCAAATTTACTAATAATACCTTATCAAAAGGTACAACTAGAAAATGCATGTCCTGTTAAAAATGCGTGTGAATGCTGACAGCTGAAACAAATCACAAAGTATTGCTGAATATGCTACACACTTGTTCAGAATCCCCATCTGTAAAACTTTACTGAATTTGTTTATCATGGAATATTACATCTAAGAGATATGGCAGTTAATACATAGCATGTTGGTGTTTCACTAATGGCCACAAGGTGGGGCTATAGATGCCATGATTCAGTATGTCGTGGACATTCTCATGGAGAACTTGAGTAGCAAGTTTAATTTTATTAAAGACAACAGGATTGTAATGATATCATTGTTATAATATTACAGTGCCTGCTGTGGGAACGACTGCATCAAATGTTTACACACATACAACATTCCCATATTTGGTTGCAATGTGCATCAGGCCACATCTTCAAAGGTTTGGTAACCAATTACAGACAAACGGTAAATGATACCCAAAAACAAACTCATACGTTTTATTCAGGGACATCAAAAATATGGTGCGTACCAAGTTTGGTGAAGAGTAGTTGAATTATGTGCCAACAGAAGCAAAACAAGTGTTTACAAAAAAATTCAAAATGGCGTAATTTTTTCAAGGCACAAATGGGCGTGGCCTATATCAGTCAAATCAGCTTCATGTAACTAACACATTGTACAAATATTGTTTTGCCACACCTCACTGTTCATGAGTTATTAGAAAAAAACATTACAAAAACATAATAACTGACCACAAGTTGACACAAGTATTGGTACCATATTTCATTATGTTAAGTATTTCAACATGGGACACCTGTCCATTATGTATGAATACTTCACCATTTTCAGTTTTAAGATTAACTTTCAAACATTCTTCCCATAGACTGTCTATTATAATTATATATTTTAATATCTTAAAAAATATATAAAATCACTGAAATTAGAGAGAAAGAACAAAAGTCATGGCATTAATGTCATTAAAAGAGTAAAGAGTTGAAAATGTTGATATTTGAATGGTTTCTGTTGCTGAATGTATCAAGAGTATTGTAGAAAGCAACAACTACAACACATGTATGGAGAATAAATAAAGACTTGAAGAACATTTGTCAGGCATAACACTGATAAACATCTTTATGTTCAAACCCAGATGAATTGTTCTGACCTGACACCACAATAAAGTGAAATATTCCACCAGAAAATAAGTAATAATTGATTTTACATAAATTAGAGTCTGCAGGCTTAACTCCGAGCTATTTAAATGAAGAAACAACCTAAATAAAGCAATACATAATTAATGCAATTACATGCATTTCATACATTCCATAATTAGCTTCATTTTTCACATATTTTGTGAAACTGCTGTCACTGTTGGTGTGCTACTGAAAAGGTCTTGCTATAACAGGATACATGTAAGCAATGTCATTTTTACCTGTGCAGGTAAAGATATCATTACTAAATGTAATGTAACTATTAAAACTATGACAGCTGGTCGTACAGAGGAGCACACCACAGATTGGTCAGGATAAGTAAAGTCAGGTCTAAAGGCAGCAGTGTGGTACTCACTGGGATCTTGTCTTCACTCGGGGAGATCTGCATGCTGGTGCGCTTTAAACACACACAGAGAAGTAGAAGGACAAGAAGCGCATGAGTGAAAGTTGGCGGTTTTCGCAGAATAAAACAGCCGGATTCATCATCACCACCTTCATCCCCATCATCCCCAAATGACACCGGAGGTCACTCCAGTTAGTCCACAATCCAAGAGCAGCGACGGCTCATCCGCAGCAGGTTTCATTGTTTAGTTAAAGGAGGATGTGTCAGATTTAACGCGCTGCGCATACAGGCTGATCACATGCTGGTGATACCCATCTATCCAACTGTGCGATCTGGAGGCTGCCTGCGCACCGCCGGCACTTTTGGCACCGGAGTGTGCCACACTGTAAAAAAATATCCGTCTTCAATATGTTGCATTGTCCTTGCTGCTGAGTCTCACAATGTCGTTTTAATTAAAGAAAATAAACACAGATCTGTCCAATTGGTTAAAGAATTCAAATTATTTCCCGCAGGGTTTCAACACTTTTTTATGTGTTTTGCGTGGTTTTGAAGTCACGTCTCAAATCACTTGATACAAGCTGATATGTTATAAAAGATTGAACTACTTCACCCATCCTGAAAGATTCTCCCCAATTTGTTTTATTAAAGATAACATTTGCATTTTTTCGTAACTGAGAGGTTAAGATTGATATTTTTTGCAGTGTGGAGAGAGGGAGCAGCTCACTGGTGAAACTGGGAGGGAGACCTTTTTTCCCAAAGGCTACGTCATGATCAGTGACTCGTTTATAATAACATGAGTTTAAGTTTACTGTGGATTATATAGACAGTATAGCTCAAAGAAATCCATCACAGAGTCGAGCCAGCAGACTGTAGGCATATGTTACTTATGATAACCACAAAGATACCCACTGAGGCCCCACTAGACTTTACTACAGTATTAATCTATCTCTAATGTCAGCCTTAATCCTCAACTCAAGTCCTTTCACTAACATCAGCTCTCACATGTATTCACTTTTTCCACAATTTCAGTTCTATTGATCTTTTAAAGGACGACACAAATAAACATCTTAGAACTTAGAAAGAAAACCTCATCAGTTTCCTCCAACATCATCACAGATAGAAATATCTGAAGTTATTTTAATTTAGTTTTTTAATACATTTTATGCCAACTCATAAAATGATGCAATGCTGTGAAACACATTGCCCAGACAGGAAATATGACATGATAAGCTTTTTTTTTCTTTTTTTCTTTACAAGTTGCTCATAGTGCATATGAGTTCTCACCCCAAAAGTCAAAGCCAACAAGAAGAGGAAAGTACATGTTAGCATATACTGTATGTTGGTTTAGTCACCTTAAGTAAACTTTGCATCTCCTCAGCCCAGGGTTCTTCTTTGCAACGTTCATATTTATAAGGCTCTGGTTCCAGGATGCTGTAGGCCATGGGGTCCATGCCTACCCCAGACTTATCCCTGGCCAGGTGGAACAGGGCATCGCTGTGGATGGAGGAGGACTCACTGAGAGCTGTGGCCACCCGAATGAACCCTGCTCCATTGTTCCGTGACTCTGGAAGACATACATTTCATAAATTAAGTGGAAATACAAATAATCAAGATGTTTTGAATGTTTTACCCACAAATCATGCAATGTGATTAAAGTAAAAGTCTTCTTTCTTTGAGTTGGAGGTGTTTAAAGAGGTTCCTCCATCAGCAAGGAGAGCACTTTCCTCTGAAAATATTTCCTCACCAGGGACAACACACAGAGCTGAAGCAGGGTGACGTTAGAGCTTCTTAGATGATTCAGCCGTATCGATTGGAATGTACTTTCACATCTTGTCCTGTGCAACTTTACCTTTATTTATCCTGGATAAGTCAAATAGCCGCATGCCAGCTTTTACAGAGCCTGTCTCATATGTGTTCGCTTCAAAAGGAACTCAAAAAATGGTATAAAATGAAGAGAAATCTCCCAGCAGCATGAATAGTCTATAAATGCCATTTTCACAGTGTTGTTGAAATGTTTTGCAAAGCATCAACTCACTAACAGGAACTAAGTGAAGACTGAGGCCATTATGGGGGAAGGTAAATGCCATTCAGCCTTATTGACCTCCGAACCTTTGAAGCTCTTTGTACTGGCAGATCTCCTTGTAAGTCTGTCTGATAAACAGATCTCTGACATAAGCATGCTTCTCATTTCTTGAAACTCCAGCCAGGCCATCAATCTTTACATTTCTATGCATTCACACCTGTAACCTCACAGTATGAACACTTGTCTTGTATTTACAGCCACCAAACATCTGCATTGAAGCCTTCAGGGGTTACATGCCTTGCTCTGAAGCACCATGACTCCTGCTGTTAAGGAATCTGAGAACAACAACTCATCCTCTTTCACCGCATACATACATTTGATGTGACGGATGTCTTTTGAATTGAATTGTAACTCGCCGTCTCACGAATCGCTCTGTTTTCGCGGATCAAGATTTTTCAGTCGCTGCTCTTTGTTATTGGGAGCCATAAATATGCAAAGTGGCCCAGTGACGCTTTGCTTCAAACTGTGCAAATTGATGTGCGTGTCAGTCAATCACAATGGTCTGACTCAAAGCACTTTACAAGAAGGGAAGCCTACATACTGTACAACCAACTTCTCAGCAATCAGTCACACAATCACACAATACAAAGATGCAATAATACAGGCGGCGCATAATAGAATACAAAAAGCACAAAACAAAAAACAAAAAAGGGTTTTAGTTTGTAGATTATACAGAGAATTGGTGAATGAGGGTGGAATTTAACAGCAGAGGACTGAAGTGATATTTTTCCACACAGTTCCTTCTGGTGAGTTTAAGTGCAACAGTAATAAAACAGACATTTATCCGTCTTTATCAATCTGACTGCCGTGGCGTCAGGAACCGCAACAGATTGTCGTTTTTTGTAATAAGGTTACTGTGTGTGAATATGGTTATTTTAGGGATACAGACAGCTGTAGCCATAGTAACGCACCAGGCCACGTGCTGTGCTCTCATTTCAGTACCACGGACAGCTCACTCTCTCTGTTTCATTCTAGCTTTCTCTCTCAACCACGCACAGTTGTACCAAACTCAAACACCAGCGTAAAAAACTCTGTCGGCCAGGTCAAGAGGAGACGTTTCTTTTTTAGATGATTGCTCTAGTTAAGCGTTTTTCAAGCTGCTGGGAGAGATATTTCATGGCAACAGTTGTGTTTCTGTCCCTCACAGCTCACTTGACAGCAGCATAGTAGCCTGGAGGTTAGAGAGGCAGGCATGTAAACTGGAAGGTCGCCAGTTTAAATCTAGTAGGAGGGGAAGTGAATGAGAAATCGCTCTTGTATAAAAGCATTGCATCTGTTAAATGCCTCTGGATTGGTTTTTAAATATGTAAAATACACACATCAAATATATGTTGTCCAAATATAAAAATGCCATTCATCCCTTTTAGGGTAGACATTCAGATGTAGGTTGTGGGGGCCAACAGGGGTCTTAGACAAAGGATCTGTGGGTCCAAATCTGAGCAAGAAATAGCTTAAAGGTGCAGTGTGTAGAATTTAGTGGCATCTAGCAGGAAGTACTTGGAAGAAATGGAATATAATATCCACAATAATAATAAGTGTGATTCATACAGCACCTTTCACAAACCCAAGGACGCTTTACAATGGATAAAACAAACAAACAAATAAACTAAACAAGCAGCAACAACAAAAAAAGTGTCTTAATTAGTTTATAATTACCTGAAAAAATAATAACTGGAGTCTTTTTGATTTCTTATGGGTTTGGTTGCAGTCTATAACATCACTACAAGATGCCACTAAACCCGACACACTGGTCCTTTAATTTCTGTACTATCTCATCCACTGTACAATGAATTTTAAAAAAACTACTCATTGCATCTCTTATCAATCAAAGCATTAAAGAAATATCAGCTGTCACAATGCTTCATTTTAGTATAATTAGTAGGAAAACATGTAAATATCAATGTTTCATGTTTTTTTTATAATCATATTCAATAATAGATTTCTTCTCAAAAGGTGGAGGGAAATTAAAAACACTTTTTATCTCTCTTTCAGATGACATGAAATTGTTTCTCATTATCCTCAGAATTTGTATCAGAACCTTTTGGAACATTGCTCAGTCCCCGTGTCTCAGGATAACTGTGTAAGATAAACACACACTAGTTTCTAATGTAGGAGACAAAGGGCATCTTTCAGAGAACAGTTAATGGGCAGCGGCACAGCACAGAGACTTAATGCTGATGCTTTTATTTCATGTTGTCTCACCTCTGTCTCACTGATGGTATTTAAGCTTTTGGCAGGATGAACACACATCTTTAACCCTGTTTTATTAGGTCTCATGTTATTATCTAGATCAAACCAAAACTACTTATGTGAAGACTTTCAGCTTCCTGAAGTGATGCAGTGACACCAAAGCATTAAGTGATATTTGGTTGTGCTGAAATTCACACTGATTTTATTTCAACACTCACAGAACTTCCCACATGTGCTATTTTGGTGATGCCTGTAAAACAAAAGCAGTGTCTCCAACAGCTGGAACATCATCATTGGTTAACAGTCAGCCATCTCTCATCATGAATACGGTATTATAATGAAACATAAACATAAAACATTTGGAACATGAAACCTCCAGGAGGCTCCATAGCAAATCGTGGAATCCCAGAACAACCCAATCATTTCCTCCACTGCAAGTCAATATTGGCTGCCTCCATTATTTCATTATTTCAAAATGTCTCCCCTGGAGCAGCCCAATAAAATGTTCATGCACTACAAGTTTCTTCTTCTGAAGTCAGCTTCTGGGGCTCCAAGCAATTTATAAACTGCAGGCGGTGCTTCGCTCAGCCTTTTCAGGGTCTATGTTAGGTTCGCACTACCCTACTGTTTAACTAAACCAGGAGGATCATTTGAACTCAGCCTTAATGGCTTCTTTACCTCACTTACAGCAAAGCACAGCAGCAGTCAGCTATGTAAACTAACCCGGATTACTGTCCTGCCTGAGGCTTACCGCAAATAAACACATGTCTGATATAATGTCATGCCTGAAAACTGAGAGATTCTGTTCAAATGTGGCATTTTCATTTAAATCTTTTCTCCAGGAGACACATTATTAACACGGAGGGGTCTGAATGCATCATCGAATTAAACTGAGGCAGCCTCACATGCAACTGTACACCCTGCCTGACGTAAAGCACTGCCTGTTGACGGTGGCCCCACACAGCCTGCTGACACACACAAACACACACTGGGGGAAACAGGGAAGGGACAATAGGCGGGTTACTCTACGGTGGTCCGGTCTAGTGTGTCTTTTTTTTGTTGGGTGAAGATACAGGAGGGACAGGTAGGACAGCTCGCACAAAAGGAGGGTCCTGCTGGGTTTTTCTATACATTACTGTGGTACTCACCTGCACAGGTGGAGGAGGGGGATCTACGGAGAGCCATTTCACTTCAACTCAACTGAGTGACACCAGCAGAGAGGCAGGCCTGGTTTCAGTCAGTCAGTCAGGCAGTCAGGCATGCTGCTTTACTGTCAATAGCAGGTGAGAGGAGCAACAGCAACACTATGACTCAGTTGTGCAATCCTCAGCTCAGTCAAAGCTTAGCTCTGCTGAGATAATACTCTTCTCCCACTGGCTGGCGGGGAAGCACAAACTCAACAACTCAGCTTATTGTGAACACCGGGCTCATGTGTAACAGACCAGCTGGCTGATTGGGTGTTTGGCTAAGGAATTACTGCCGGCACACAGTGACAAGCAGAGATTATTGGGCCCGCTAATGTGCATTAATTACTCTGCCTTCTGTTAAGGTTTATCTGCAGACCTGTGGGGTATTAAGGGTCCTCTTTATAAAGCTTAAGACCATAGAATAAAGTGCAAATTAAAGTTATACAGTGAGGAGTTGCACCCAAGGGAGGAAGATTGGCAACTCATGCAACACACATGTGACAGGGACTGAAGGACTTGAGAGACATGTTGAAGTGTGGTAGACTCAACATTCACAGCAAGACAACAAAGTCAGCCCGATAGCGACTGAAAAATAAAGAGAGAATCATTAAATTAAGGTTCAAACAAGATTTAGGAATACTAATCCACTGGTTTAATCTGTAGGAGAATGTACGACTATAAAGGGCTTTTCCTCAGGTTGTTCTAAAAAAGCTTTCAGACAGCTGCAGCTCATTCAAGAGGAAGGATGAACAAATCATCTGTCAAATCTCAGTGGCACAATGTGACAGAACTGAACTAAAAAGTTCCACTTTCTAGGTTTTTGAGAACTTTCAATTGCGTTTCACAATCTCCACGAAACACTAAAACTTTTTGGGCCAAAATAAATATCTGATCTACAGGTGGGAATTAAACATCACTTTACTGATTCAAATCATTTCATCCAGTTCATTTCAAAGATTTGTGACCACTGACTGTATTTAATTCACTTTTTACTAAGCATACACACCACTGCTCTGATGCACTTTAGTCGATACATCAGTAAGTGAACGCATCACTGTTCATAATGCCCGTGCTGATTTGGATTTGGAGTTTTACACATCTTGTTTCTGTGGATTTCATGGGCTAAATATATATATATGTATATATAGATATATACAGTACCATTCAAAAGTTTGGACACACTTTCTCATCCTAACTTTTTACTGACAGCTGACAGCTGAGTTGAACATGGTGCTCTCAGTTACCACTAAAGGGGGCTCCAATGTTATATTCTGTAGTACTCATTTGGTCAGTCACTATGATGATCAACTATAATTAGTTCACTTTGAAGATTTGTTTTCAAAGATCCATTCATACAATGATTTATATTGAACTCTACCATCACATCATCACAATATGAAAACACCATTGACTGTACATAAAGATGCACATCATGACAGCTTCCCAAAAGTGAAGCCAAAATATCTTAATTGCCCTCTGGTGGCTGGCTGCAGTATAGGTGATAAATCTTTCCTCCTCTGTGTTAGCAAATGGGACATGTCCAAACTAAAAAAATCAAAATACACATCAAATACATTTTCCCACAGATGCTCTCTGTCACTTTAGGTAGTACTTATCATGGTGATGTATGTCTCAATTTTCTGGAATATTTTAAAATTTGTTATTTGCTTATGTAAAAAAAATAAAGGGTGGGCCATGATGTTTGGCAGCTTTGACAGTCACTCTCAAACCTTCCATGAGTGGTTAAATAACTGAGAGGAAGTGTCCCACAGGCCATCATCCCTCCACCTGACTCTACTGATCAAACAATGGCTCCAAATAATTTCACCCAAGCAAGATGGCAGCTCCCGGAAAGGAGATATTTTGGCTTCACTTTTGCATTGTGGTATGAAGGAGGGACAGGTTGTCCATAGTTAAATACAGTCAATTGTAAGTACACATACATGATGCTATACATATCTCTGCAAATCTTTTCTTACTATTTGACTGATCAGCAGTGTGTGGCAGTAATGCACCATGAAACATAGCAGTACACCCTCAAAAGGGAGGGAAGAAGAAGCTAGCTATCAAATATGGATGCAACTTTTACTGTATCCCAGTTCCATACTAGGTGCTAACTGTAGACTGTAGATTATGTGCAATTTACTAATCTTTTAGTGCACTGTTTTTTTATACAGTTACTACACTAGAAAACATATATGCAAATATATTTTGCAATTTTGATGGAAATATTACAGTTAGTATGTACAGTAGTGTGTATGTAAGTAGAAAGTATGTATGTAGTGATACATTTCCAGTTTCATGTGTTTCATGTTTAAATCTAAATATACTGTACTGAACACAGTAGTGAAGCTGCTTTGTGCACAGATCTGGAACATCTCACTTGCTTCAACTTTTATTGCTTGTAAACAAAAATTTGCACAAAACATATTATTCTTTCAATTCTTATGTTATTTCAATTGTTCTTTGTCTCTTTCATTGTCTTAATACAAGCATGTTAAATGCTTAACATTGTTTATAAAATGTACCATACAAATAAAGTTGCCTTGCCTTATCTTACATTCACATGGACATACACTACATATGTGAAGTCCATGTGTGCTAAAGAGACACTTCATAAGAATAGATGTGTCATGCTATCTGCCAGGCAGCAGTACTCCAAGATATTTAATTCTAGAAAGCTTTCTCCCAGTCTAATTGCTTGGCCAACCTCCTCAGTGACTAATCGTTCTACCTGACGGTAACTGATGCTAAATACAGATAGAGTGTGAGAGGTAGTGTCAGGTTGCACACACACACACACCAACACACACTCCCATTCGTCCTTGTAGACTGTCAGTAAGGATATCAGATGTGGCACACTGACCGGCAGCACAACACACTTACGCGCACGCACCCAAACACACAAACTTCACGCTCTGTCTCCAGTTACAGCGGGTACAGATATGTTCAGGAGTGTTAAATATTAAAGGCTGTAATATTAACGGTGAGGTGTTGTAATCGAGGAAACCACTAAAAGGTCAAGTTCGGATTATAGGCTGTTCTGTGGTCTTGTCGAGCCACAGTGTGATATACCTTTCCCACAAAGTACTTCTTGAAAGGTGACTTGCAGGTGTTCAAGTTCAAAGTTAACACGGATGAAGACAGAGTGTGACAAGGTGTTGAGTTCAAAGCAGGATCCTGTGGGGATTGTGGATTTGGGAGTGGAGATCTCCCAAGATTCAAAGGAATAATGTTTTAACAATATGATTTCTGCCTCTTGCACATCTGTCATATTCTTTGTCACTTTCATTTTTTAATAGAACTGTCTAGCTATACTGAAGTAGATTTGATCATACACTATGGTCATATTTGCTTTTATTTGAAGTTACTTTGACAGCTGCCATGTTTCATATTGAACTACTGATCAAATGAAGAGACTTGCTTTATTTGACATTGACTTAGGCACAACGTATCAAATGTCTGACAAAAATCTGCTTTATCAGGGTGTGGTTGATCAGATTTTACTGACAACTGTCATCAGATTATGATTCTGATATCATTAAATCTTGATTGGTGCAGGAAATATGACATCCTTTCCAAATGATTGCCACCCACTTCAAACCAGTGAGAACACTGAAATCTCTCATGAGAAGAGACTTGACAGAACATCATGTCGTCCCTGTTTAGAAGCTGGTTGATAGCATTTTTAGACCTTTATGAGGCCACAGGCACCATGTTTTGTTGCCCAGATGTTGACTTTCAACATGGGGTGTTACAAGTACATCTTTGTATCAACATTATTTTATGGAAATGGAAATCATATATAGATATGTATGTTTAACCCCATTCTTTTCTTTTTAAATATTTTTATTTAATTTCTTCTTTTCTAACCTCTCCAGGATCTACCTGTCAGACTTTTTATTGCTCTTATAAACACAGTTAATCTCTCCCAAAAAAGTATAAAGTTCACAAATCTTGAACATTTATGGATGGCAGAAGAGATGATACTACCTGTTTCATAAATGTATGTATTGCCATGTGCAGTCTGAAAAAAATAAAAATAAAATAAAATGGAAATCAACACAGATATGTCACGAACTCAAGCATGAGTTGCAGTGGTATTTCTGATCTGACCCCAAGAAAATCGGGCTTAATTTCATAATCAACTCATAAGCAACTCAGGGAATATAGTTCTGGGATATAATCAGCCAATAATAACCCATTTGTGACTACCAGTCAGTAGTGGCTACCACCATGGAGTGACTACCACCATGGAAGCCAAAAATAAAAAAAATATCAAAATACAGTAACACTTTATTTTACAGCTCCCTCAATATTATATCCATTTTCTGGAAATTGACAAAGTAACATGTAGGTATTCCATGCTTACTTTCTAGGACATTTTACAGACAAGATGGTGCCATTTGGTAAAAGTTATGAGAAAAAAACAAAACAGAAAAAAGTGTTAAGTTCACTGGTATGTCCTCAATCATAACATTTTGGGTTTTCACTTTTTCATTTATTTTCCAAAGATTTGAATAAATTATACTCTTGACAATTCTTTAACTGACAGAAAATACTTATATATTAGTTTTTTTCTATAATATATTAACTCCAATGTACTGTAACTGTTAATTCTATTGCTGGGGGTCATTTGGTAGTATATGGCACTATTGGTAGTATATGATCAATGTAGAGTTTTTAAGAAACATCCTAATACACTAATATGTAGTTTGGCACACAAAATTAAGCATTGAAAATAAGTATTTTCTGTCAGTTAAAAAATTAAGAGTCTCATTTATTAACTAAACTCTAGACTTATTTCCTGTTTTTCCTTACCATTTGTACCAATACGCACCACGCTCTCTGTGAAATGTCCTAAAAATGAACCGTTAAATTCCTGTAAATGACTTCAGGAAATTAGCGTAAGATTGCATGACCTGTAAAATAAAAACAGTTACCTAAAATACTACTAGGAAAGGTTTGTTCATCTTTTAATACACACTGATTTTATTCCGGTGCTAACATTAAAGATGAGGAGTAAGCATATGAATGAAACAGCATCAAGAGCTACCACGCACAGTTCACAAAGACACGATGTGAATTCAAAGGAAAAGCATTCAATCTGTATTTGTATTCTTCAAGCCACTTAAAGGCAGCTGCTGTAAATAGACTAAAGTGCATCTCACCCACACATCATAATCATGTATATGTGCATATAGGATGTAAGCAGTAAATAGAAGTGGATACACATGCATGTGTAAAACACATACATATTCCAGTACTTGTGAAGACCTTCAATGACAGCATGCCTTCTCTTGTTCTAGCCTAACTGCTTTACACATCACCTGAGCCCTAATGTTCCACTGATGAACTCTTATTAACCTCAACCCAAAGTCCTAACTTGATACTACTGTTACTCAAACCTTGACACTTAAGATCTAAAACTCAAATCGTTTCTCACAAAGTACAGGAAGACACGCATTCACACATGTAGCTACAAGCACACACACACACATGCTGTACAGTACAAAAATGGTAATATTTTTTAATTCATCACATTAAATAAGCGACTTCATTAAAAAGGCAATAACAGCTAATAAAAATTAGGGGCAACCAGCCAAACCAGGACAACCAAGGCTTCCATTAAGTTGAAGAACCACTACACACAGGGTTAGACTCTAGCTTAATGCACAGCACTCATCACTCATCACAGCATGCTGGCACCCTCTAAATAGCAGGTACTACAAATTATCAGCCACATCAACACTGAACATGCACTGCAATCCACAACCATCACCAGTAAAGTGAAACCTGTATTCTAATTCAATCAATTCAGTCAATCCATGTAAGGTTAAATTGAGGGCAACTGGACTTGGTTGTAGATATGAAGATGTTTAACTTGGTACATTATCAGCTTGGCAGTGCAGGGTTCTGATAACTCCCATCTTATGTTCTTGTGGGTGGCGAGAGTCAAAGAGTAAGTATTGGTCTGTGTGTGTGGGTTTCCTGTATACTCCATTGTGTGGGCTTCTTCTGCTTCAATGTGTGCTGCACAGTCCAACAAAGCCAAGCGGTTGTTCCTGATGTCCTCTTCTGTCAATTTGTGATTACTGTCTTCTGAGTTAATGTGTTTTGTGAAGGCTTGCCCTTCCTGGGTTTTAATTTTGACCCATCTGTCATCCACATATCTAAACCAGTGGCTCGGTACTGTTCCTCTGAAGGGATTGAGGGCTTTGCTAACCCTTTCTTTTGTCTGAAAACCTCCTGTTGTACTGGTAAATAGGTGGTCCAGCAGGCCTGAGGTTGGTTCGTTTGTCATGTAGCAGTTATTTCCTTAAGCTTTGCACCACCTCTGTAGTTGGGATGCACGTAAACAATAAAGTCGCATCATAAGACACCACAGTTTCATCAACGTCCAGCTTCAGTCCTTGAACCTTGTTCACAAAATCACTGAAGTCTTGAATATATGACATCATTTAACCCTCACCTAAAGCAAATATAAGAATTTTAAAACCAATCCTAAAATTCATTCAATGACTGTGATGATGACCCCACAGAGGCTAAATATGTGGGAATTCCCACCAGTCAATTAGAACTGAGAAGGTCCTTGGATGAGAGGCTAAATGCCTTAAAGTATCTACAACCAAGTCCAGTTGCCCTCAGTTGAACCCTTGGATAATGATGACCTGGATGACTAAAAATTTTCACAGACAATTCAGTCAATCGGTGTGTCCATGCTCATTACGTCACTGATTAGTGAGTCCCACAGCTCATTCACATCACAGTAATTTCCCCCGTCGTCTGATCTGGTTCATGTCTTCCTGGAGAGGAACCAGAGATAATAAAGAGAGAGGGAATCGATTCTTGACATTCCAGTTTACTCCAGTTTCCTCCCACATCAACTTTACATGGTGGAGGAATGTGTGTGTGTGTGTGCGTGTGTGTGTTGGAAGAAATCTATCACTACTTCAAAAAGAGATGAATGTATTTCCTCTGAAAGCTGCTTTTGTTATAGAAAAATAAAAAAAGACTTATAACCTCACTTGCAACCCATTGTAACCCGTACTGCATTTTACATGGTCAGCAGTGTTTAGTTTACTGTGTTAGCATGCTAACATTTGCCTATTACTGTAGTACTAAATACATCATAAAGCTGAGGCTGATTTACAGGTATTTTGGTTATAAACCAAAATGTAGGACAAATGTGATGATGGCAGATCAGAAGTTGATGGGATCACCAAAGTCATTACAATTCATTCTGAGAGAGACGAATGTGTGAACTACATGTCATAGAAATCCATCTAAAATTGTTGAGACATTTTACCTAAAAACACAAATGCCAACCTGCTGGTGGCAGTGGAGGAGTCATATGATGTATGATACGTAATCTGGGAGCCATGATTATCTGTACAAAATTGTGAGTCATTCCACAGAGTAGACATTGAAATATTTCACTGGTTGAGTAAAAAGTTGGACCAAGTTGGTGTCTCAGCAAAACATCACAAAATCATCAAAATCAATAGGATCAATCTTTGGGCTACTGTGGTATCTGTTCCAAATGTTTGACATAATCCATCCAATAGTTAGGATCAATCAATTACTAAAAGCTAAAAATGTCAAGCTGAGGGTGAGATGTAAAGTCAGGTGATCATAAAGGTCTATAGACTGAAAGTCTGTCCATACAAAATTTCACAGTAATCTGAGTCAGACTAAAATATAAACATTGGCATGTCTAGATTCACACCAGAATGATAAAATCTGAATAAATAACTGGAGAAACAAAATAAACACAACTGTTTCTACACAAAGCACAGGGTAAGAAACAACAACAATCACCTGTTCTGAAACCAACTAAACACCCATGGGAGACTTTGGAGCAACGTGTTGACGTTCCTCACCACCATCATAAAAATACAATTGAGGCAATATCAATTTGAAAAACACTGTTGATCCCTCCAGTAGCTTAAAGACTTTGAGAATCAATGGTGTACTGAACTGTTCTGGAGGCGTAACACGCAGCCCGTAATGATTGTCTTCCTTTGAATTGAGTTGACATCATTAGCTGAGTATTACACTCCCACTTAACTTTTGCTAAATACAAATGGGTTACTTTTATTGTAATGTAGGCTTCAATTCAGACTCAGGATAGGATTTTTCTTCTTGGCAAGAAAGCTGAACAAAAACACTGCACATCATCCAAAAGCAAAGAAATTCTCATATTAGACAGTGTACATTAGCATTGACTACAAGCATCAGTGACTTCAATGTAACTGAAAACAGAAATAAATACTCACTCAGAACACTTGTTCAAACTTATCTTTCACCTGATGACTTTGAAGAATGACTTGCTTAGACATTCAGGCCAGTATTTAAACTTTCAAAGAGAAACCTATACCTATAGAGAGAAAGACAGAATAGACAGGGGTTGTATATATTGTTTGTATACAGAAAGAATAGATAAAGATAGTATAGGTTAATCTGAATTCATATCAAGTTGTGTAAAATCCTAATTATGTGTTGTTCATTTAATTTGTATTTTTAATATATTTTGCAACATCTTGCACAACCTTGAAATCATTGGGAGCAAATTCAAATCAAGCCATGTAATTTCATCAATGGATTATGGCTCAAGAATACAGCATCTTCATTTTTCTTGAAGATACCTACTGTGATTTTTTCAGTAGGCGCTCAGAGGCATGGCACATGAACACAAACACATCTTAAACAATATGAATGCTAAAGAGAAATGGCATACAAGGGGAACAAAGGTTCTGCTGTCCATTCACATTTCACTCTATTCAAAGAACACCTTCATCATTTCAGCCTCCGTACCGTTCATAAGCATGCTAAAAAGCTTACAGAAAGAGGCGTAAAGCGCTGAGGAATGAGGAGGCTAATCTCACTAATCAATTTAGATGTTCAACACTCTGTACATCAAAACATATACAGCCATAAAAGAACCCATTCTTCTTCTAGTCCTCTTACACCCACTCATACTTTTCAGTTAGGGCTGTGATGGCAATGATTGAGCCAGAGCAGGAGAGGGGAAAAGATGGAAAGGAAACTGACAGAAAAGAAGATGGGAATTGTGGAAGAAAAAAAGGAGGAAAATGAGGGAGGGAGAAAGAGGGGAGAAAAAGGGAAGATGGGGTGTTTGTAAATCTGGGGAAAGGTTTGTGGTAGTTCTCCATCTAGTGGTCAATGTTAATTATTGCAGCTGATAAATTGAACCTGTTTCAAATTGGATCTGGCTCATGTTCAGAACAGTACTTCATATAATGTTTGGAAGATGAAGAGATACAGAAGACTTCTCAACAAATCAATCAATCAAACTTTATTTATATAGCACCTTTCACACAAGTTAAGTTCAAAAGTGCTTCACAGTTGATTGACAAGCTGATAATAAGACAGAACAAGGACAACATAAAGAGAAGGAACAAAAATGGAACAATTTGAGACCAATGAACATGCGAGAAAACAAGAATGTTAAAAATGTAATAAAAAAGATTTAGGATCTATAATAAAAACAATTAAAAATAAAATAAAATAATAAGAGAAAATAGTTTAGTAAAAGTTAGAATAAAAACTAGCTTAAAAAAAACCTAAAAATAAATAAAATACCTTGTTGGAAGATGTAGGAAAGAGGAATGTAAAATGAAATATTAACAAGCTGTAAGTCTGACAGGTGAAAGAGGAACCACAAAGGAGTATTTATAGTATATAACTTTAATTTTATGATACTGATACATAGAAAAGCAAACATGTTCCAGTCATTTCACTTTCAGGAATCCTGATTAGAAGTGATATCAGATTAAGGAAACACTGATCTCAGATTGCTTATTGTAGCTTTTTATCAACAACTTGGAAGGTGTGAATTGGTCAAAAAGACAAAAAAACTGAAGAAAATAACAACAGCATATTAAAAGGTAATCACCTCACACAGAAATGTTTAAGGAGTGATCCATGTGCAGATTTATGAGGGCTTTTACCTCTCAACATGATGTCATTGATATGCTGTAAATCATTAGACAAAAAAAAAATCCTTCATCTTGGATCAAACCCACTGAGCCAGAACTGACCTGCGTGGTTACTTCTGATTGACTGACGTGACTCCAGCACTGACCAGCAAGCGCTAAATGTCAACAACAAGCCAATGTAGCACCTTTTTCATTTTTGCATAGTTAAATTAAACATTTTAAAATATATCTTTTGGAATTTAAATGTCACACAGCTTGTGCAAATAAAAATCTTCATGTATAAATAATAAAACTCTCATCTTGAATACTTGAATAATAACACATTATGTCAAATCTCTGACCACAACTGTTATATATTTTAAGTAACTGTTAAACTGGCATCAGCTATTTACCAGACTGATCCTTTAATTCTTCAATCTCTCAGTTCCTCTGGGGATAGAGGTACACAGCGACGCTACTTCAGCAAGGATTCTGTAAACAGTGACATCAACTTCATGTTTGATTAAATGTCTTTAAATGCAAATAACGTAAAAGGAAATGTCAGAGAAATGTGTTTCCTCAGCAGGAGATGACTTTGAATGAGAGAACTGGAAACAGGAAGTAGTCTGGGTGAAAATGGATCATAAGAAAGACTGTAGAGATCCAGTTCCGTACTCATACAAAACAGAATTTTTTATATTAAATTGAATTTTAATTTCTGTGTTTCTGTGTTCTTATTAACTTAAATCTAACATTAGCCATTTTAAAACTTGAAAACCTGCAATCTGCTTTTAAGATTTAATGATCATTTTGTGGAACTTGAACTTGGTCTCAGCCGTGCAATAGACTATATTTAGTATTTTCTGCTCTGGATATCGTCACCATCCAAAAATAATCATTATAAATACATTTAATTAAGCACAGAGCATCTTGGTGACAAATGTGCATACACGTAGTATCACAGGTTAAAATCCTCATTGTCAGCCACTCTTTGCAGTTCCTTCTGGTGTGATTTCAGTCTTTTTCTAGACCTAAAATAATTGGTTTTGATGTCACATCTCGCCTCCTTTTAGTGATTCAAATGCTTCCATTAGGTTTCATAAAAAAATGTCTTCATACAGTATTTGAGAGTTTAGGTAGTCTAAAATACAACATTTATGTTTGCAGATATTGACGTTAATAAAAACTGGTGCAAATGGTTCACAACCTGCCTGTAATTTCGATAGCTTTCCAGACATAACCGTCTTATTTACATAAAATAAACAAAAGACAATCTTAAGATAAAAAGTTTTCCCTCCTAACTTACACTGTGTCCTAAGTGGACCTTTTTTCCACACCCTGCTTAATCCCCAGCACCAGGTGAACAAACCAGTTGATCTGGACCATCCAGCCTTTCTCCCTGCAGATCTCGATTTGATCCAGCAGGTGTCGCTGCGCATCGTCCTCGCTGCGGCCGACCGTCAGCGCCTCACGGATGTACTCGATGTCTTCCTTGCTGGTCAGCTGGGGCATGCCTGTTATTAGCCAAAAAAAGATATCAGTATCTACGTAGCGTTTTATTGTTTTAAATAGATGAAAAACTAAATCACTAAAGGGATCACTTGAATCACTTGAAATACATTGCAGAAAACAGAAGACACAATACAAAAATACTAGAACTCAGTGACTAACAGAGCAGATACTGCGTTTGTTATTAAAAGGAGGGAAGACATACCGGTCATCAGCATCATGGAGAAGAGGATGATGAGGAGGTTGGTGTGATGCCGAAGTGCAAGGTAAGCTTTAACACACACATCCTGACGTAGAGAGCAAGAATGAACGACCACACAATATACAAACGTAAATGAAGATTAATTGAAAAAATGAAGAGAATTTTGCTTCCAAAATCCAAAGTGTTCACTGCCTAATTTTATGTTACTATCTTACTGAAACTAAACCATATACATGAGTTTAACAGCTGATTTCTATTTTGTGTTTAAAAATGGGTTAAATGCTGTTGGTGCATGTGTGTGAATGAATGCATTTGTGTGTTTTCCTCCACACACATGTGCAGTATATTTTTAGTATATTCATATGAACAACTTCCATTTTCAGCACCTGGAACTTCTGGAAGTGGGGGCTGCTTTTCTTTCCCGATGTTCCCATGACATACAGGAAGTCTGGCGTCAGCACGAAGGGAACCCACTCCTTACTGATTCCCATGAAGCTCTTATAATTCCCCAAGATGTGACCAAAGTCGATGTGGAAAAGATTCCCTACAGAAACACAACATTTAAGTTTTTATATTTTCCCAGAACTTCATGTTCCATGTATACACTGAGGAGGCAGCTTGCGATTTGTTGAGAACTAATGTTCAAATTGGGATAAAAATTAACGTATCTACAGTCTCTAAATAGATTTTTCAGTATAAAATGGTAATAAACTATTATTCTTAGGCTAATAAAATGATAACGTTTATATATTCACATATTTTATGAGCTTTTCAGAGATGACTTCGATGTAAAAGTAGTTACTAGTTCCTGTACAATTAAATCACATGCTTAAAACACACACACACACACACACACACACACACACACACACACACACACACACACACACAAATAAGCAACTTATAAAGACACTAACAATAAAGGCTGCTACGTGTCATTACCAGATTCGGTGATCATGATGTTGTCGTTGTGGCGATCCCCGATCCCCAGGACGTAAGTAGCCACACAGTAACCTCCACAGGAATACAGAAACCTCTCCACAGCCTGCTGGAACTGGAAACAGAGAGAAAATACCAGTTTGTTACACAGTAAAACCACTGCTGCCTTCTCCTCTGATCTTATTTCTTAAGTCAAAACACACAGTGATACACAGATCCCCCAAACCTGACTGACTATCAATCAATCAATCAAACTTTACTTACACAGCAGCTTTCATACAGATTAATGTAGTTCAAAGTGCTTCACAGTTGATTAACAAGCTGATAATAAGACAGAGCACGGGTAGACTGAGGACATAAAGAAAAGGAATAAAGAACAAAGAACACACAAACTAAATAAAAGAATGATTAAAAAAAATGTAATTTAAATATTAAAAAATGAAAACAAAAAATAAAATAAGGTCTAATAAATAAGAGAAATAAGAGAGATTAGGAGAAATCGTTTACTAAAAGTTAAAGAAAAAAAACTTAGATTAAAACTAGGTTAAAAAGAGATTAAAAGACAAAAGAAACAGATGAACTTGTAAAATGCTAATAATAAAATAGCATAAAATAAAGTAGAACTCAATTTTAAAAGCCAGGCTGAACAGGAAGTTAACAGAAAGTAAACAATGACGAGAGCAGGACTGAAAATCATTTTATTTCCTGCTGTCATGTCAAATGTAATTATTTAACTGAGCCACAACCTACAGACTTAATAAGTGAGCTTCAGAACAAAAGGATAAGAATAGGAAGCTGTGTTTTGCTGCTGCAGTTCTGCACAGCTGTGTAGATGTGTGAAATGTGACAGCACTGCAAACATTTGACAAGAACATTGCTCTATGATGTATTAAACCAGAGAAAACACACTGAAGCTTTTCCTGAATGAAAGCTCAAAGATTAATATGTTGCATAAAACAAAGCCTGCAGGTGTTGTGGCTAAAAGTAGTGTGTGTGTGTGTGTGTGTGTGTGTGTGTGTGTGTGTGTGTGTGTGTGTGTGTGTGTGTGCGTGCGTGCGTGCGTGCGTGCGTGTGTGTGTGTGTGAGTGCTGTAGTGTCAGGAAAACCCCCTGGCGGTTGCTTCCTTCCTGTCTGTCACACTGCAGACTTTACTTCCTCAAACAGCTGGTAAACGGAGCAGCTGCTGGAGACTAAACTGCTCCATCAACACACTGACTCTATAATGTATCATCTGCTCTGAACGCCAACCAGGAATGTTTAATAATCACAGTATTGTGAGTGTTATTGTAATTAGATGGAAGGATGCATTTGAGAATGAGTCCCTACATACAAAAAAAAAAAAAAAAAAGCAGAATCTCTTTCATATCTAATCATCATTTTGTGGTTTTACAACTTCTTTCTCTCTCATAAGTTGTCTAGTGTGCACTCTGAATCTCATGAGACAGAACTGTTTGTACCTTATCCTCGCTGACACACTTGTCTCTCAGCCACTGACAAAGAATTTCATCTTTGAAAGCTCCGGTGCTTCCCACGACGCTCTGCTGGATGTTAGCGATGGTGTTGGCGTCCTTTACAATCTCAATCATACCTGCGGTGATGAAAACAGACAGGATGAGCACATTATTAGTATATAATTACTCTAATATTTGACTCATTTGTTTTTTCAGATCTACGCGGTTGATTTACTGACCTATCCGGTTGCCGGTGGAGATGCAGCCGTAGGGTAACAGACAGAGATCCAGGGATTCGGTCTCCCAGATTGACTCCATGATCAGCAGAATCTGAGTCAGAACATAATAAGTCTTCCTTTAATAAGTTACAGAAAAGACATCTGTGCTCTATGAGGAGACTGATGTGTTTGTCACTAACCTGTAGGATGAGCATATCCTGTCTGAGGTCATCTCCATCCTTAAAGATGATGCCGATGGGGTCTTTGGACAGAGTGGTGGGGTCAGCCCGTTTAAACTGCAGAAACAGCGGCTTCTTCTTAGATGCCATCACTTTACATTGCTCGATCTGCACGTGCACAGAAAGTGTTCATTCATTGGTAAACTCAGATGTTCACGTGTTTGGGAGGAAAGGTCAGTTCAGTTACAGCAGTTCAACCACAGCATACTCTGCTCACCTGTTTTCATTTCTGGATTTATTTAAAATTAATTTCTGAAACACTAGTAGAGTAATGGGTATGTGTGCATATGGTTTTGTCCCCTACCACAGACAGCCTGTGTGTGTGTGTGTGTGTGTCACTCACCAGCAGGGCTCCGGCTCTTAGTCCAGGATCATAAGGGACCCTGAAACCCTCTGGCAGACCAGATGACTGCAGAGTTTCCAGCTTCTGACGCAACTGAAACACCACTGTTTAACATGCACAAGACACACACACACACACACACACACACACACACACACACACACACACAGCTTTAGTTTCAGTACTCTGTTTTACTTTTAAAAGCACCCTTAAAGCACGATAGATGTAAAAACACCACATAAAATTTCCGTTTTTACTTCATCTACTTTCTTAGCTTCAGTGGTTACATTGAAGACACTGTCACAGTGTGTGTAGACAACACAACACAAAGAGCTACTTGTTCGGGACTGGTAAAAAGCTGCAGTGGCAGCTTTAGTGAAAGTCAGCACATAAAAGAAGCTTTAGTGTTAGATTTCCTAAACAGATCCCTAAATGTTCTGTCAGTCAATAAAAAGAACTTTTGATTTTATGAGTGAAGTTAAATACACATGCTGTGCTTTCTGTCTACAGTATTTCATTTGAAATCTTCTCACCTTGTGGTGTGATGTCATACTTGTCAGCAGACATGGCCTTGATCTCTTTGGTGACTTTCTGAAGATGGTCAGTCATCTCCACCTGGAGAGCATCAGCTGATCATGTCAGTGACTAAAATAGTTGATAACAGACACACAGACTATACAACTGACAAGAGGGGGAATTAAAAAATGGCTCCAGCTCCTCTGATCATTTAGATTAATTCCACAACGCTGCCCTCTTACCTTTAAAACCTCAACCTCTGATAAGTATACACTGTCCCATAACCAACTATTGTACTATATCTAATGCTTATTCCAGTGTTGACCAATACAGCTCAATATACTACATCATCTGGAGTATTATGCATGAAGTATGAAGTATTATCAATCATATAATCAGGGATCAGGAATTTATTGTGGACAGTTTTTTAATCATCTTTATGCAATCTTTTAAGGAGCTGTGTAAAAAGGCCTGTCACCTGTTTCCTGAAGTCCTGCAGCATGGCTTCACCACAGCCTCTGAGGTAGGCCTCCAGTAGGACAGCATACCTCTGCTGGTAATGTTTGGACTGAGCAATCTCACTGCGCAGGAACCAGAAGAGAAAATGACCTATGCGCATACTCTGTGGAGAGAAAAGCAAAAAAAGAGGAAATACATAATAGTTATTTAACTGCATATCAGATATTAATATGACGTTTATTAAATCAATTCAATTTTGTTCTTAAATCTTTGAGAGGAGGATGCAAAGTGATACAAACGGATGGAAGAGAAGGTGTGAGAAAGCACAATGACACATCATGTATATGTGTAAAAACAGATGCACACATCTTACCCTCAGAGCTCTCTTCAACAGGAACCTGACTAGTGCGCTGTCATGATAGGGCTCAAACTTGACTGCCTGCAGGAGACACACACACACACCAAAAAATGTAGCTTTGTTGCATGAAATGACAGGATTTTCAGGTTTCAGTACACACACAAACACAGTAGTATGTAACTTCTGACATGTGAAACCCATTCAGATTTATTCTAGATGACATATTTTTTGACTATTTTATTTATTAAGTCTGTGATTGGCAGTGGAGAGGTTGCAGTGTGTGATGGGAGGGGAGGGGGGGGAGCAGAGACTGGACTTTGGTAGGAAGTGCACGTAAGTGAACACACAGAGAGCTCATTGTGTTCGCACTGGGCTGAAATTCAAACAAGTGAAGGAAGAAGAAGAAGAGAGTGGTTCAGCAGGTCAGAGGTGTAAACACACACACTGAGACAACAGTGAAGTTTGGACACAACTCTTTCCTTAACGGTGTGATCACATGAATTTTTGGTGCCTCTTGTAACACAGTGTCCAGGTCAAAACGCTTTTATACTGCCAATTAAAGATGCACATTATTAATGAACTCATCACTTACTTTTTAGATTAAATTACTTCAATTTTAGCTTAAAATTGAGAGGGGCGGCAGCAGCAAAAGTTAGAGATTTGTTGCATGTTTCAAGTCTCTCTATACTTTCAATTGTCAAGTAAAGGTGAAACATGCACAAAAAAACTACAAAGAATATATTTAGCTTAAGATTTAAATAAGTAATTTATAATATGTCAAAAATAATGACAAATTCCTTTTAAAAAAGTTACTAGAATTATTGTCACAGTGTCTTTAATTTCAATTGTTTTGGTTTGGTTTGGAAGTGTTTAGCTCCAAAACAGACTAGCATGCATTTAACATTAGCACCTGGGATTTTAAAGGTACAATGACAGCTATACTACCTATGTAACGCTTTTGCAAAATAACACATGTTGGTATTTTGAAACCTTTCACATGTCATTAACAGGCATCAGTCATTTCTATATCAGACCAATGAGCTCTTTGTTGGCCTTGGCTGATAACTCATGCAAAGCTGACCACAGAGTCAGCTATGGAAGCCTATCAGCAGATAAACATGCTGTGTGTGCGTGTGTGTGTGTGTGTGTGTGTGTGTGTGTGTCCACTCCCTCTTTACACAAGCATGTGAAACTGCGACTTAGGTGAAGCATGCAGGAGAATGGCTTCGTCAGTGTGAAGTTGTTGATCATGTTTTTTTCTGTTTTGTGAGCAACATGTGCCGTGTGTTAATAATAAAGGGTTATAACTCAGTATAATCACTGTAATTACTGTGAACAATGACAGCCAGAGGTTAGCCTGTAACAGCAGCATCGTGTTAGTGAGTCAGACACAGTGTAGCCTAATGTGTGTAGACAGATGTGATACACACACCTTTCATATGGAGATAACCTGGAGGACTTTTTATCCCACAGATCAGAGGTGGAAGAAATATCAAGAGATTGCGCTGAAGTAGAAGTAGTAATACTTGAATGTAAACATGCACCACTACAAGTAACATTTCAACAGCAAAATGTATTTAATGTATTATACAGAATGGCACCTTTCACATGTCTTATTATTACTGATGTGTCAACATTTAAACAGCATTTTCATTTGAAGCTGGTTAAAGTGAGCATGACTTTAGCGACTTTGTATATTTATTGATGAGTAGTATTTTAAAAGCTAATCATGTGTTTACTTTGTAAAAACATCGCCTGTCACTAGTTACTACAGCTGTGGAAGAAAAAAAGCAATTTAACTTGTGAAATGTAGATAAAAAGAAGTATGAAAAACTGTACTTTGACTGATGTGTTTAAGTTGAACCATTAATAACAGGCGAGCATGAGGTCAAAGACGCACCTGTACAAGCTGCAGAAGGTATCTGAGCACGTCATCATCCTCCAGCGTCTCCAGCTTCCTGACAGCCATGGAGCGGACCTGAGCGTCTGAGTAGTGGCAGTCGAGCAGCTGCATGGCCAGACCGACATCCAGACCACTGAACAGGAACAACATGATGACAGGTGATGATACACTCTGCTTACTGTACTGAAGCCAGGCACACAGACACACAGCACTGAAAACACTTTTACCTAGTGTCCCATGCATTGCTGCGCTCCAACAGACGGTGTGTTGCCAAAACATCTTCCTGTTTCCCCCACCTGACCGAGCCGAGCAGCTTTGGGTAGGCCCTGAAGACAGGAAGGAAAACTTTAAGAAAAACACAAAAATACTTTGCGGTCTGTTCTAGGAAAATAAAATAAAAGTACCTTGGGTCACGCATACACTCATGCCTGAAGTGCCACAGCAGCTCTTTGTCCTCAGGACTGAGTGGATGCAAGGGGTCAGTCGCCACGATGGCCGCAAACTGTTTCTTCAGGTGGTTGGGCATCTCTCTCTGACCTCGCTCCCCTCCATCAGCTTCCTCACCGCTAGCCCCGATATCCCGGCTCACGTCGCGGCTCTTGGGCAGCACCACGGGGTAGCAATACTTGTCCAGCAAAATGGCGATGGCCATGGAGGAGGCCTTGTCAGGGTTGGTGGCCGAGGTGAGCTTGTCCGCGTTGATGCTACTGCTGCTGTCCTCGCTCTTCTCCGGCATTTTCCACATGTTGAGGATGAACTCGCCCTGGCGGAGCAGGGAGCGGTGGTCGATCAGCAGCAGGTTGACGTAATACAGAAGGCGACTCTTGGTCTTTCCTGAAAGATGGACAGAAAGGTAGACATAAGCCTCGCTCTGTGGTGATGGGCCCACGTGATGGGCAACGAAATGTGAGACGACCTTACCATCATGGCTGCCTCCTCCTGCTGAATTATCTTGGTAGGCGCTTGTCTTGGAGTTTGGTGTCTGAGGTTGCTTCCTGCACACCACCTAGGTGGAAAAAACAGGGAAGCATGTGGAACCTCTCATCTTACCTCCAAATGTTGTTTCATGTATAAAACATATTTGGAGAGTTGTTACAGTGATTACACCACTTTGATAGGAGTGTAGAATTTTGTGACATCTAGTGGAAGGGACTTGGAATAATATTCATAAATATGTTTTAATTAGTATATAATCACCTGAAAATAAGAGTTGTTGTGCTTTCATCACCTTAGAATGAGCCCTTTATATCTACATAGGGAGCGGGTCCACTTCCATGGAGCCTACCATGTTGCACCACCATGTTTCTACAGTAGCCCAGAATGAACAAACCAAACACTGACTCTAGAGAGGGCCTTTTGTGCTTTTCACAAGTTTTGTGGCCACCGTAGATTCTCCTACATGCTTCAAAAAGGAGGAGGGGGGAGGTGTATTCATTTGATTACAATCCGCAACCTCACCACTAGATGCCACCATATCCTACACACTGGTCCTTTAAACTGTAAAATGATCTCAGTGTACCTGGAGGTTGAGTCGTGCCCCCTTCGGCAGGTCCTTGATCTTAATGTTAAATTCCAACCAGCAGTTCCACAACACTTCTTCATTGAAGGTTTTGGAAGACGTCCTCTCCTTAAACAGTAAAGGCATGGTTACACTCTGCTGTCCACGTGTTTTAGAAAATAAGCACTTCCTCAAACTGTTAGAAAACCAGCATTTATATTCATATCAAAATATGCTTATTTGCCTAATTGTGAGCTTCAAACTTCCATCAGGATGATTTGAGTACCTGGGCTAGAAGCTGCTGACCATGGAAGATGCTGGCCTCTATGAAGACAACAAACTCTGGGATTTTGGGCAGTGATGGGATGTCAATACCCAGCACCTTCACTCTGAACTTCCTGTTGCAGTCCCACATGGAGATAGTGAACACTCGTTCATGGTCCTTCTCATCGATCGTCAACTGCTCATGGGTACCTGGCAAAAAGTGAGGAGGTCAGTCACATCTAAGTAAAACTGAATTCATCACATCCACACACAAACAACACACTATTCTTAAACATGTCTAATTAACTGGTTACCTGCGACTCCAGTGCAGTCATCCACTTGTGCCCAATCCTCCTTCTTGACCTGGTTCAGGTCAGGATCAGGTGGCTTCTCCAGAACCAGGTGGATCTCATCGCCGTTCTTCAGACACTGACGGATCCAGTTGAAATTCTGCAGTGGTTTCTCCCCATACAGGTACTCCTCCCTATGTGGGGAAACAGAAGATTAGTCATTTACTTTCAATGGCTGCACATACAAGTAGCTCAATGTAGGCTTGTTTTGGCATTTAACATACCTGCCACACACACGCAGCACAAAGTCAGTCTCACACATGTTGACAGGGATGCCAAGCAGAAGTCTTTTATTTGCTGTCTTGGTGAAGAAGCTGGTCAAAACCTGAACAATATGAGAAATATAGATGAGATGCTACAGTAACTACTAGACAGGCTTAACAGATAGTACACGTAATGAGTTGTGTTCATCACCACATGTTGCTACCTGTGCCGGTGTGTCGTCAATGGAGACCTTGATGGTCTGGCTGGCTGTGCCAATGTGGATCACCAACAGGATGTGTCCGTTACTGACCTGAGAGGAGGAACAAACCAGCAAAACAAAGGTGAAAAGGATGAATGAAAAGACATCATTTGTGTGAGTCGATGAACAAGTCTCTTTGAGTTTTTTATTAGAAGCATCTGTACCTTCAAATATTCACCTTGCAAAGTACAAAAAAACCACAACCGCTAGACAACTGAAAGCTACCCCTGTGTAAAACATTTCATCATCACAACCCAAACCGTATGTGTAAGGTCTCCTGAGCACGGACTGAATTAGGAAAATCAGCCTTTTCCTTCAGTGCACCAAATTCTTGGAATGACTTTCAACATGCACTAAAAATCAATAGTCTACCAACCTATGGACAGTTTATAACCCTGATCACTAACCTCCTTGTTTCACAGTATAACTGTTTTAACTGATTTTCATTTGTGTTTTTGTTCTGGGTTTCTTTTAGTTTTGTTTTCATTCAGAGTCGCAAATCTAGCTGCCTCACAAAGTAAGACAGTGATAGACAAATGGTTCATCCAATCACCTGCCAAGTATTTTTTGAAAGTGCCTAACCTTTTCCAAACAGTTTCCAAGGACTACTTCTCATATGGTTTGTGAGGTTAGTACTTTAATGACTCAGTTATAATACAAAAGTACAAGCACTATAATGACAGTTGTAACTGCCAAAGTAAACTATATCAAAACAAGCCCAGTTAAAGCCTCGATTTTACAACACTGTGCAAAGAAATGGGATCTGAACACCGTTGTGGCTTTCATGCAGGAAGGTACCACAGGAAGGTACCACAGGTGTTTGAACTGCAGTGTAAGGTTTGAATCTCAGAGGAAGAAGATAATTCACTTTCCACAAGATTTATTACAACTTCCCAAATCCCATTGCAATGAAAGAAAACGGAGATGAGATATCAGTGTGAGATAATCAATACTCAATCAAAACAAAATATAGGTTCAAGCTATTTTTTGTTTATTCTCAATGAGTTAATGAGAATCTGCTATTGACAGCAATACATGTTATATTTCTCTGGACTTAAATAGTTCATGTTTCTTTTTTCTGTCAGTCAATTCTACATATGGAAGATTGATATTAGTAAGAGACAAAATTGCAAATTCATTCTATATAAAAGATGACAGTAAAGCCTATGTGTGTATCTAACAAAACACACAAAACACACACCTTGCTGCGCAGGTGTTCAGGCAACGTCTTGCGGGCCACCCAGGGGTCCATGGAGTAGAGTTTGGGGTCGCGTTCAGACAGCTCGATGCGTCTGGGCGTCAGCAGTTTCCTGCGGGTAAACTCCAGCTCATCGTCGTGCACGTTGCTGACATCAGTCACATCGTAGCCGATCAAGTAGTTTAGGTAGCGCTGGTACTGCAGGGACTCGTCTGAGGGCTGCGGACGAGGAACCAGCTGGATCCGCCCCATGTCTTTCTTCAGGGCTTTTAAAAAAAACACAACAAAAGTGTTTTATATCCTTCGAACACAATAACTCAATATCTATGTCTTGTGTCTTTGACAGTTAGTGGTACCTCTCCAGTAGCGAATGCAGTCCAGTGTCTGGAAGACCTGGTGCTTGTCGTAGATCTCACACAAGTTGCCTTTCTTCTGGTAGAGCAGGATGCAGTGGTCAGGAGAAAAGCGCTGGTAGAATTCAGGACAGAGGTTTGAAGTCACCGCCTTCAGCCACACCTGAGCTTTCACCTGGGAAACAAGACATACACACCACAGTTCATTACACTGAACCAATAAAGCTTCTATGAGTGAAGTCGTTTCTCTTTAACAAATACATATAAGTAAAGTAGGCGACCTGTTCAACCGTCCAGTTCCCAGCGACATCCAGCTGCACCGTGTCAGGGCTGTTTCCGCCCCGTGCCACGGTAGGCAGGACGAATTCAATGCTGATCTGATCCATAGAGGCAGATGTGTGTGATGTGATAGCTTTCTTTCTTCTCCTCCGACGACTCTCTTCTCGTAAGACTTCTCTCTCTTCGTCGCTCACCTGGATCTGCTGCCCGTCCATCGCCTAGCTTGAGTAGGGATGAGAGAGAAACAGATGAACAGGTAGGGTGTGATACTCTTATACTGTTTATTATAAACATGAGATGTGTACATCAACTCTATAGGGAAAGTTAAGAGCGCTAGAAATGCAAATAAATTGATATATATTGATAGAGCTATTACCTTATCTGTCACGGAAACCTCATAAACTCTATTCACTTTACTGTCCTGTTTCTGTAATCTGATGTGTTTCCTGGTGAAATAGGGCTTTCAGATGGGACGTTGGTACATGATAACGTGTTTATAATGCTTTACATATATACCTCTAATGCATTGTAATCTGCTTGCAGCACTGTATAATTAGTTATAAGCTGTCATGAATATTCAATCATAATGTTTCATAACACTAATAATAACACATTACGAAGCATATCATAATGACTTGTGAGGTTGAATATCATAACACTTTATAATTTCTGCTCACATTTTTTGCAAGATCATAGTGTTTTACAAATCTCATAGTTGACATACATTATAATCAATTTACAATGCATTATAATGGGATTATAAATTACTGTAAGTGGTCTGTACTGTAAGAGTGACCAGCTGTTATTATAATAATTGACCATAACAATAATAATAACATATTATAAAGCATATTATAATGACTTACAAGGTAAATTATCGTAATAGTTCATAATTTCCTCTCTTTTAAAAGGATCATTGTGTATTACAATTCTCATCGTTTAAATACATTATAATTAGATTATAATGCATTATAACCACTATTATAATACAATATAATGTTATTATACATTACTATAAGTGGTGTACTGGAAGAGTGGCCTGCTGTTATTAAGTATTATAATACTTGACCCGATAAGTCATTATAAAAATTATAATGTTTTAAGTAGTTTGCATATTTTGAGTGCTTATAACACTATAATATAACAACAATACAAAGCTCATTATAAGTATGCACATTATGGGTTATAGAAAAGGTTATAGAAAGTGTTACCATTCATTTTAATAACTTGTTTTTAACAGTGAATTAGTGACAGCATACTGAGGTGATGTTCATCTTGTTTTTTAACACAGTGAAGAGTCAGAGGTCACAGGATGAAACTGGAGTTTCTCTTCTTCTTTCACATCAGCAAAAGGAAGTTTTAAAAAAGCAGGAAGCAAACCTCAGCCGACACATGTTGACAGCACAGACACTATAGACACTTTATATATGTTTATACTGTATTTATCAACTATTCAAATCAACAGTTACAACCTGCGAGGACTAGATAGATATCAAGTTGAAGAAAAAGCCGAGCGGAAACGTGTCCTGTGATAAATATAACGGTTCAGCCACATTAATCGGAAACATAAAGTTAGTAAAACTCGTTTCTGTCACTCACCAATGAACGCAGACGCAGACGGCAACGAAACCCGGAGCTCTGGGTGGAAGTGTCGGCATTGATACTACGTTAACAAGCTACAAACCAGAGGAAAATATTGTTTTCAAACTTGTCAGCAGAGTCGGGATTAAGGAAACGCTGCTGCGCCTCTGCTCAGGAAGGCTGTCAAGCTGTCTGAGGAGTCCACTCACAGCAACAACATGACTTCCGGTGTTACGCTAAATTTGGTAACCCGTTCATTTCTGTGAATTGAGAAGTAGAGCTAGGGGTGAGAAGAGTAAGCCTATTAGTTACATTTTATCTTTGACTCCCTTATAAACTGTATGCTATCCTGTATCTGTATCAGTTGGAGTATTTAACTTATTAAATGAGTAAGAGTCTGAAACTATTTGGGAAAAAGATGGTCTAAGTGGTCAAGTTATTAGGCCTATGGTAAAAGAATGAATTGTTGACAGCCATTAAAGGCAGCACCACATGTATACCTTATTTTGAATAATGTTTTTTATTTCTTTCTTTCTTCTTTTCCTTTCTTTTATTGTATTTAACTTTGAAATTCAACCCTATGGATGTGCTAATGTGAATCTGTAGTGTGAATAGGCTACTGTTGTTGATTTGCTTTGGCTAATTGTGACATTAGTTAATAGTTTATTACGTTATATCACTGGGTGACACACCCAACCGCATTACAATAAAGAGGGTTGCCATCGCTGTGTGGCAGGATGTAGATGCACAGGATGTATGAAATGAGGTGATAACAATACATAAAGCACTGCGACCTAAAAAGCATTTTCCCCATAGATCACCTCCATTGTAAAAGAGAAGTCTGTGAACTGTTAACAGGACACCTCAAACTGCAAAGATCAATTATGACTCTTTCTATTATGACATTTTAGATTTTTTTTTAATTTCAGAAGCAAATCCCAAAGCTAAATCCCTTGTTTGGCCTATGGGGCAGCTGAGCAAATGCTATTGGACTACATGGGTGCCATTTATGTTTGATACCCAGCTCTTATAATACATCCATGGGACTGTCAAAGATGTTTTGTGCACTTGCAACAACCATCCCCATCACAGGGTTAGTAGTCATGCACTATGGGGTTGTTGGACCTATGTTGTTTAAATATGGACATTTTTTAAACATGGTGGCAATCTTTAAAAGGATTGATGATGAATTAAGAGTTAAACTGGTAAACTACAAGGGTAAAAGTTACAGTGTAGTGCAAGAAATTTGATTAAATAAAAGGCAGCAAACAGAAAAGTCTTCATCCTTGAAAAGAAGTGAGTTGCAGCAGTCCTGCAGTTTTCTG